>NW_020174561.1:4354299-4457963 GCF_003031525.2 Neophocaena asiaeorientalis asiaeorientalis
GGTTAGGGAGGGGTGAGGGGGAGGGGGGGGGGGGGGGGAGGGGGGAGGCAGGCAGAGTCTAGAGATGTATCTATAAACACAGGCCAGAGCAAAATGGGAGTATTCTCTGGAAAACTGGCTAGACTTGTGGATGGCTCTATTGTGCTACAGTCATATGACACTGCAGTGATGGTCACAGTGATCAGTGAAACAAAATCTTCACACTCTCCCTTCATGCCTTTGGTGGTTGACAATAGACAAACAGCTACTGCAGCAGGTGGAATTCTCACATACTCTTAGAAGAGATGTTGGTTCCTCTGAAAAAGAAGTGGTTACAAACTAATCATCAGGGAAATTAAAATCAAAACCAGTATATATCCCCTCACATTTGTTAGAATGGCTACCATCAAGAAGACAAGAGAAAATAGGTGCTGGTGAGGACAGAGTAAAAAGGGAATATTTATACACTGTTGGTGGGAATGTAAATTAGTCCAACCACTACAGAACATGATATGGAGGTTCCTCAAAACATTAGAAATAGATCTACCATATGACCTAGAATTTCCACTTCTGGGTATATACCCAAAGGAAATAAAAACAGGATGTCAATGAGATATATACACAATTATGTTTATTGAAGCATTATTCGTAATGGACAAGATATGTAAACTACAAAAATGCCCATCAATGGATGAATGGATAAAAAATGTGGTACATATACACAGTGTAATACTATTTAGCCATGAGAAAAGAAGACGTCTTTCCATTTGTGACAACATGGACGGACCTTGAGCACATTATGCTAAGTGAGATAAGTCAGATAGAAAAAGACAAGTACTGTATGTTATCACTTATATGTGGAACCTAAAAAAGTGAAAGCTATAAAAAACAGTAAAATGGTGGTTACTAGAGGAAGGAGGTGGGGGACAAGAGTGAAGCTGTTTAAGGGCACAAACTTGTAGCAAGTAGCAAATAAGCCATAAGGATCAGTATAACGATATGGACAATAATATTGTACTATAGGAAGAAAAGAAATGGTTACAAGTGAATAATAGGTTGGTCAATTAAACATCTCTTTCCAGCTGACTAGTTTTATGAAACACAGTCGCTTTGTAATATTTTGCAGTAGAGGATGTTGTAGCAACCTGGTGTTGTAGCAAACAGTGGAGCTTTTGTAGTTCTCTTGTTACGTGATATTTCTTGGGATGAGTATTGTTGAAGTCATATAATTAGAAGTAATTGATGGAGAATGCATTAACATAATATATACACCCCACAAATGTCTTCTCATACTTTACATTTGCTGGATGCTGAAGCACCAAAAAGTTGGATTGTTAAGTTGGAAGTGTCTGCAAACAATGTAGTACATCAGGATTCCTCCCGTAACATTAAAGTGGTAATGAAGTTCACCCAACAAAATAGTCCAGGCCATATAGCAATGAGTAAAGGAAATATTGTCAGATAAGCCAGACATTATTTACTGCTTTCTGATTGTGAAATACAGTCATACAATCACCTTGGAAAGATAATTTCATTTCAATTTTGAACATTTAAAAATTTCCAGAGATAAAGCTATCAGCAAGATAATATTAGATACTGAAGACAACTAAAAGGAAAATTTCTGTATGTCATTACACATGAACAGAATCCTTCAATACCATTTTACAGGAGGTTTTCAGTGTATTATTTCGAACAACTACTAAAGGTATGGTGGCTGAGATATGACTGCACTTAGGTATATAAATTGTAAGGTTGATATGTTTAAAACTGTTCATGGATCAGTACTATTTTAAAGACAACTGTTGCTGGCACTTGAATAGTCACATTTTGTTCATTAGAATTCTCTGTGAAGTCTGATTTTATTACAATAGCTATAAATGGTGATAAAAGGGTACAAGTTTTATGTTGCACTATGGGGTTCCTACTTACACAACTAACAAAAATGACTAAGTCATTCATATAAATAGAGAACTTGGACATGGTGCTCTGACAGATAAAGCTTTATATACAATTACTCACGAAGATTTTGTTTTCAATGAAGAATCACACTTGAGTTGAATCAAATGGGTTATCATCTACAGAAGTGCTCTCCAGTAGAACTCTTTGTGATGACTGAAATGTTCTATATCTGTGTTGTCCAGCATGGTAGCTACCAGCCGTATGTGGCTCCTGAGCTCTTGAAATGTGGCTAGCATATCTGAAAAACTGACTTTTTAATTTAATTTATTTATGTTTAAACCTGAAGTTAAAGGGCCACATGTGACTAATGACTACATTATAGGACAGTGCAAGTCCACAGCATTGACCTATACTGGACGTAAAGAATTAGTGAATGCAGGGGTTCCAACTTCATCTGCTCTTGCAGGTGTGGCAATGTGATTAATTAATCACAAAACAATGGTAAGAAGGGTAAAATAGATGATCGTTTGTTGATAGAATTAATGGGAATTGAAGATTAAAATGGTGATTTTAATCTTCAATTAGTTGATTTCAATAAGGGAATAGCTGTAAAGCATCCCAACATTAAATTTCCAGGGACACCAGTAAAATTTTAATGGAAGCCATTCAACAAGCCTCAATAGTAAAGAAGATATATCAGGTAATGAACAAACAATTCAAAGCCTTGAGCATCTAGAAAATAAAACAGACCTGTTGGAGAAACTGTCCAGATTCTGTTATCAAGGATGATCTGACTTCCTTGGACTGGAAAAAATATATAATTTTTAAAACCTCAGGTAAAAAAGGGAGTAACTATCCATCAGTCTAGTGAAGAGACATTTTCTTTATTTGCATGAAGTGAGAGACTTCATTCCTAATATCTTTAAAGATAATTAGGGGCTGCAGTTATCTGAAGGAATTTACACTAACACAGTAACTGACATCGAAAACATCAGAGTAATGATAGAGCTGTATCCATGCATGATTGTTGTATTACTTCATACTATCCAGCTTGGCCAATCATAGTTTAAGTATCTCACTGTCCTACAATTAGAAATTGGCCAAGAAATCCAGGTGAAAAAATTTGGATGTTATCTGGCTGGTGAAAGAATGAAGCATTATTATAAAGTAATTTGGTTTTCTGCTGTAAGTCCTGTCAAAACCCTAAATAATAAAAGTATAGGCATATAAGAGGCATTTCCTTAGTTACTACTTAATTCTTCTTCCCCATGATTTCTTAAATAATTATAGGGTAGAATACACCACACCAACAAAGACAGCAACATTTCAGGAGTATGTTCTAGTGTATGAATTTATACATAAAATAAATATATGCTAATATTTTATTAAAAGTGAAATAAAGGGAAAAACAATAATAGAAACAAAATGAAGGACCTAGGCAGTATGAAAATAGAACAGAAATATTTGAAATACAGCAATGAATTTCTACTGGAAAATATATCTGAGGAAGTTTCTGAGAGATTAACACAGAACTAAAAGGATGAAAAAATATGAAACATAGGCTAAGATAAAGATAGGTTACAGATTTTCTTGGAAAAGATGCATGCTCATCTAGAGTACAAGTTTTTTTTAACATCTTTATTGGAGTATAATTGCTTTACAATGGTGTATTAATTTCTGCTTTATAACAAAGTGAATCAGCTATACATATACATATATCCCCATATCACCTCCCTCTTATGTCTCCCTCCCACCCTCCCTATCCATCTAGAGGGATCACAAAGCATCGAGCTGATCTCCCTGTGCTATGCGGCTGCATTGTTGCAGTGGTAAGCGGGAATGTTTCCTGAATTTCTCTTTTGGATTTTTCATCATTAGTGTATAGGAATGCAAGAGATTTCTGTGCATTAATTTTGTATCCTGCTGCTTTACCAAATTCATTGATTAGCTCTAGTAGTTTTCTGGTTGCATCTTTAGGATTCTCTATGTATAGTATCATGTCGTCTGCAAACAGTGACCGCTTTACTTCTTCTTTCTGATTTGGTTTCCTTTTATTTCTTTTTTTTCTCTGATTGCTCTGGCTAAAACTTCCAAAACTATGTTGAATAATAGTGGTGAGAGTGGACAACCTTGTCTTGTTCCTGATCTTAGAGGAAATGCTTTCAGTTTTTCACCATTGAGAACAATTTGGCTGTGGATTTGTCATATATGGCCTTTACTGTGTTGAGGTAGGTTCCCTCTATGCCTACTTTCCAGAGAGTTTTTATCATAAATGGGTGCTGAATTTTGTCTAAAGCTTTTTCTGCATCTATTGAGATGTTCATATGGTTTTTCTCCTTCAATTTGTTAATATGGTTTATCACATTGATTGATTTGCGTATATTGAAGAATCCTTGCATTCCTGGGATAAATCCCACTTGATCATGGTGTATGATCCTTTTAATGTGCTGTTGGATTCTGTTTGCTATTATTTTGTTGAGGATTTTTACATCTATGTTCATCAGTGGTATTGGCCTGTAGTTTTCTTTCTTTGTGACATCTTTGTCTGGTTTTGGTATCAGGGTGATGGTGGCCTCATAGAATGAGTTTGGGAGTGTTCCTCCCTCTGCTATATTTTGGAAGAGTTTGCGAAGCATAGGTGTTAGCTCTTCTCTAAATGTTTGATAGAATTCGCCTGTGAAGCCATCTGGTCCTGGGCTTGTGTTTGTTGGAAGATTTTTAATTACAGTTTGATGGAATTCACCACTATACAATTTTTTAGATGCAGTTCAGAAGAAAAAAATGAAATGAATCAACATTTTAAAACAAGGAGGAGTTAACTAAATTTATTGTGGTAATCATTTCATGATGAGTCAAACCTTTATGCTGTACCCCTGAAACTCATACAGTGATGTATGTCAATTATATCTCGATAAAACTGGAAAAAAACAGAAGAGGGAATAAACTACTATGAACAAGGATCAGTAGAAAAAACAAACAGCTAATCTAGACTATCAGGGACCTAGATATAGTAACAATCAGAAATGGATTATAAAATAACTTATGAATAAAAGTTTAAGGAAATTAAAATGTAAAGCCACCAAAATAAGCAAACAATAAGATTTAAAAGAACAAAGTAAATCTGAAGAACAAAGTAAATCAGAAATTCAAAAAAAAATCACTGAAACTGAATGATAGATCTAAAGAGATTATAAGAATTCAGCAAAGAGACACAAAGAGAAAGAAAAAAGAAAAGACAAGTTAGGATATAGGAAGGCTAGAATGAGAAAGAGTAGCATACACCTGATGAGAGTTCTGAAAGGATAAAAATACAAGAATGGGAAGAAGTAATATTTGAAGAGATAGCAGTTGAGAATTCCCCAAATTGAGGAAAGATATGAATTCTAAGGTTCAGAAAGCATTCCAGATCCCAGAACAATAAATAAAAATAAATCCAATCAAAAATTCCAATTCAAGATGTATTAGCTGACTTTGAAACTCCAAAGATAAAGAGATTAAAAAAAAAAAAAACCTAGAGAGGAAAGGTAACTTACCTATAATGCAATGTCAGTTAGATTCACTGCAGGTGTCTCAGAAGCAACAATTAAAACCAGAAGATAATAAAGTACTATCTTAATAAGCCTTGGAGAAAAGAATTATCAACTTAGAATTATATACTTGGCAAATTATCTCTCAAGATGAGAAAGAATTCTTCAAACAAAAACAGATTTATTACAACTACACATACTTAAGATGAAATGTTACAGAAAGAAGGTAAAAAAAAAATCTATCTCAAACAAAGTCAGAGATACAAATAGGAATAAAAAGATTAGAAATTTAAAAACATGTGGGTTATCCACAAGTTATCAACCACAATAATGTCTAATTTGTGGGGTTAATAAACAACTAGGTAAAACTTGTTTCTGGACAAAGTGTTACACTAGAAAGGAATTGTGTATAGTCGTTGAAGCTCTATATGTTAAGTGTAGGTTAAGAAGAAGGTAGGCACTGATTATTTTTGACTTTGTAAATTAAACGTGCATTTTTTTTAGAATACCAATTCAGAGTAAAAATAGTGTATATAACATTCAAGTTAATAATGTAGGCAAAAAATGCAATTAAAAAGTGCCACTAGATGGCAAGAAAACAGGAAAGAAATGAAGGTTAAATATATCAGTACAAATACATGTAAATGGATTAACCTTTGCTTCACTCCTACACACGGAGCTGAAAGATAGAGACTGCTGGGTTGTAGGTTGCCTACAGAAGATACATAAAAAAAAAAAAAAAAAAAAGATACATATAAAGCATAAAGACAGAAAGTTGAATATACTTTTCAAGATGACCATGTTAAGTTCAGATGTTTTCCTTTTTTTCTCCTACAAACCATTCAATAGCAATAAAGAGAATAAAAGCTAAAAATACAAATGCCAGAGTATTTTTTGTAAAATTTGGCAGTAATGAAAACTTAAGCCCCCAGAGTGGTGAGAGGACTGGCAAAACAGTAGCCAGAAGAAGAGTAGAAAGCAGGACCTCACATCTGCCAAGCTCAGAAGGTGGTAAAGAACACACCTTGTCCTAAATCCTTTGTCTGCAGCAATTGAAATGTGCTGCACGAACTACTTCATGATCTTTCTTTGATTTGATTTTCTTCCAAGATGGAGGAGTCAAGGCTAAATCAGGAACCACATAATGAAGAAGCCTCTTCTCTAGGAAGCAGAGTGGGCTCTCTAGCTGCAGTGGGAAAGCCGGTATTATAAAAATCCTACATTGTCCATGTCCATTGGGGGTCATAAAGAAAATTCTTGTTAACCTGAAACACTTCCCTTCCCTTCCCTCAAAAATGTGAGGTCTTCTGTTTAGAAATTGTTAAAAATTTTAAGATGGTGACAGCAGAGCATTAAATTAAGCACGGAGCCCTCTGTGCGAAGGATCTTGTACAAGTGCACAGGGTGTGTGTCCACGAAGCCTGTTTCAATGGAATTCTCTTTCCCAGAAAAAAACTTGCCTCCTTAAAATATGAAATAAGGAAGAATCAGAAGAGGGTTTAATTGGAGGTACTACAAGAAAATAGAAGGGAAGAGGAAAGCAAATTCACAAAAGCAAAACACTCACCAGAAAACGTTGCCATGAAACACTGGGAAATTGTCAGACTTTCACCATGATAAATAGAAAACATGAAAATAAAAAAAAGAGAGAGAGAACTTACTGAAGCATTTGCCTCTTTGCAGAAGAGTACTGAAAGAAATGATGAGACATCAGATGGTGAGAACTGAATTGGCAGAATGCATGAAAACAGTAAAATAAAACACCATATGAATCAGTGGTTCTCAAGCGTGGCCATATATTTGAACCACCTGTGGAACTCTTAAGTCATACCAGTGCCCCAAACCTGTGCCCATAGATTTTTCTTTAATTGTTCTGGGCTGGAGCCTGCTCAGTGGTATGTTTTAACATCTTTACAGATCATTGAATGGGCAGCCAGTATTTATAACCACACACAACCAAATGAAAAATTAGAAGGCAGGGAAGGAGATGGTATAACAAAAAAATTAGGAGGCAAAGGAGAGAGAAAATGGGAGATTGTGTAAATGCAGCAATTTCCTTATTTTTACTAGCTGAAGATAAAAATATAAGACTGTAAAATCAATTAGTATAGGTATAACTATATTTTTCAGCACAAATGAGAAATAACAAAGATATTAGATATTAGAGGTAACTAAAATCAGGTAGAGAAAGAAATGAGTTCAGATAAAATGGATTAGTAGTTTTAGAAGGAAATTTAGAAATGTATTGACCAAAAATAAAAAAGATAAATTTAATATATGTTATAATTATAAAGGTAACCAGTAGTACAGAATATAACACTTCTTAATTTTCAGAAGAAACATGCATCAAAAACAAAGAAAACAAAGTGAATAATTTTTTAAGATATACAAATAGAAGATATCAAATAATTTAATAAGACTAAGACTGTTCATATCTGTCATATTGATAAATGTAAATTGTTTTAATTCACCTATTAAAAATAATTGCTCTTTTGATCACATAGAAAGCCCCAACTCTATTTTATACATATATGTACATATATATACACATATATATGTATATATATAAAGTGATTTAAGAAATTAAAATTGAAAGGATGCATAGAGAAAAACTAGGCAACTGCAAACAAAATGAAAATAAAGATTTTTCAATAACAGACAAAAGTTAATGGAGGTGGTAATATATTTAAAATGTGCACCATTTATCTGAAGAATTATAAAAACTCTTCAGAGACTCACATATCCAGAACGTCTAGAATATTTGAACAAATGGAAGTGTACTACTATGTTCTAGACTATAAAGATGCAATTCATAAAGGTGCCCATTCTCCCTGGGTAAATAGATAAATAATAAGATACTAATAAAAAATATCAAAAGGTCTCTGTTCACTCATGGTAAATGGAACCTCCAGATCTGCCCACTGTAGCTACTGGTCACATATACACTCTCTTTACCCCCGCCTCTAAACCCCGAGGATAAAATATAGTCAAAGATCCAATGCTTAAAAATACAGACCTTTAATGAAGCCATTATTATCTGGAAAAAAAAGTAAAGCATAGAAGACTAAATAACGATCAACATTGGATAACAAGTTTGATTGTTTACCTCCACCTTATAGAGTAGGACAGCTAGGGCATTTTATGACACTCTTTTACCTGAGGTTGGGTCAGGTTTCTAAAAACAAATAAAAATACTAAGATAATTTAGAATTTTAAAAAGTAGGTAAATAGGATAGGTACATTAATAGCTTGACATTATTTTATATGCTAGATTATAAAAATTATATTTGTGTGAGGACTTAGAAATCAGTAGACTTTGCTGTCAAAGGACTGAAGGAAAACATTAAAGAAAATGATTATAATGTTTAATTTTATATGTTGTATTCTTTGATTTTTATCCAAAAATGTTTAGCATAGTTTTAATTTTTTTTTCATTTGTTGGGTTTACACTGGTTTTCCTTATTGTTTATGTTGTCTGTTTTAGTCATTTTTCTGTGTACACTTTTATTCAGACATTTGCAGAGAGTATTTTTATTCTCATAGAGTAGGGATAGTAAGAGATAAAACAACTATTTCTCTCCTCTCTCCTCACCAAACTTACAACACTAACCTGCTTGAGTTAGTGCAGACCCCACAGGTTAAGGGCTCAGTCTCACAAATTGGCCCCCACTTTGGGTGACAATCAAAAGTCCAGGCCACCAGAATTTCTGACTTTCTTCTGGCTGTAAATCAAGGGTTTCTACAACGCCCCCTTTGGGTTTGATAATTTGCTAGAACAGTTCACAGAACTCTGAAAAATACTTTACTTACTATTACCCATTGATTAAGGGATGAAACTCAGGAGCAAGCACACGGAAGGGGTGCATAGAGCAAGGTATGCGGAAGGGGCAGGAGCTCTGTGTCCTCTCCCCAGCGAGCCACTGTCCCATGTGTTCACCAACCCAGAAGCTCTTTGAACCCCTTCATTTAGGATTTTTATGGAGTTTCCATTGCAAAGGAATGATTTGATTGAATCATTGCCCACTGGTGATTAAGTCAATCTCCAGGCCCTTTCCTTTCCCTAGAGGTAAGGAGTTGGGGCTGAAAGTTCCAGCTCTCTAATCATGTTGTTGGTTCCTCTGGCAACTAGTCTCCCAGCTCCCTGAGTCACCTCATTAGCATAAATAGGGGTGGATCAAGAGGGGCTTATTATAAATAACAAAAGATGCCTCTCTCACTCTTATCAGGGAAGTCTAAGGGTTTTAGGAGCTCTGTGCCAGGAACAAGAGGCAGAGACCAAATATATATTTCTTATTACGTCAAATATAGTTAAAAAAATAAATAAAAGAAGGTATGCCTTGTATATTAAAGGAACATATAAATTAATGGCAGAGGACAGGATAGTTAGAGAATGGAGACAACAAACATGAAACTATAGACAACAATTTAGAATCCAGAAGGAACTTACTCTTCCATTTAGATTAAAATGCACATGCATTAGAATTTATGCATCATATTTAATTTATTTACTTTAAAAACACATTTAATACAGTCTTTACAGAATATGCTAAAATTTTTTTCTTAGATTAAAAAAATTAATTGGTAAATTTGACTGCCTTTTTTCAGTACCTAAAATACAATCTGTTAGTTTGTAGGTGGGACTCATTATTTTATTGTGTCATACTCTGACCAACTGTTAATTTATATTAAACCAGGTATATTTATATAAAAAGAGCAAATTATCTTAAAAATGATTAGAAATATTCCCTATTCCTTCCAATAAAATTCCATCCTAGTGCTTTCTGTTAATTGCCCCTGGCTTTGTATAGGACAACAGATGGACTCCATGGCTGAAAGGAAAAATTCATGCATTCTAAAGGAAAGTTTAGTAGAAATTCTCAAAGAAAAAAAAGGCATAAAAAGGAGTATTTGAAGGCAAAATTATATGCAATTTATACATTATTCTCTGTAGGCCAGACATAAATATTTTTAAAGTATGTAGATAGAAATACAGGTTTCCCTCGCTACATCTAAGTAGTACGTTCCTATGAAAACTTTCATAAGCTGAAAAGGTATAAAGTGAAGAAGCAATTACCTCAGGACACACCTTGCTAACAGATGCACAAAATAAATGACAGATGCTCACAGACAGAGTTCAAAGCTTATGGCTCCTTGACGCTGAGATGCTGCTGAGTGTAGGTCCTGGGGAAGGAGCTTGGCGAGGCCATTCTCACTGCTTGGGGTGCGCTGCCTCTATAAAAGCTTGATTGCAAAACAAATACTAATGCTATTTTCATTTTTCTCCATTTTTCATAAAAATGAAAATCCTCCTTGGATTTCTTTTTGTTAGCTAAAACAAGCACTAATGTAGGTCTTTCATAAAAACAAAATGGAGTAAAGTGAACTTTTGAAAAATGGGGAATACCTGTAAATACTTTACAAAACACTTGATAATAGGGGGGAAAGACAATTTTTAAATTTATAACTTATCTATTGTTCCATGCTTTTTAACTGCATCATATTCTCTTTGTTCTTAGGTTTGATATTCTGTTATAAAAAACATATTTGTTGAGCTACATATTTTTCTCAAGGTTCTTCTTCTAGGTTTGAGGAAAAAGGCCCCCCTAGTGCAACCTAACACTTTTGTATTAAAGGATGACTAATTACGTCCTTCTTCTCTTGTTCACACTTTTCGCTAGTCAGATGAAATGTTTTGCAAATTTAGAACATATGCACCATCTGGCTTTGGTGTACATAATTCACACAGTGAAAGGCAGTGTAGTTACATGACTAAAAGGAACTAATTTGAATCCAGAGAGACCTTCTTTTGTCCTAGGCTGTGTGAATATGGACTAATTATTTACCATCTCTGGTTTTCAGTTTCCTCATCTATAAAGTGAAGACAACCATACCTACGGAGCTATGATATAGATAAAATTACATAAGTATAGAAAGTTGTTGGCTTAAAAAACACTTCATATATCTTTTAGAATTGAACAGTCACAAGTAATTGGCTAAATTTTTACCTATGTATAAAGAAAAGGTAATCATTAAACAAAATACGTCCTTTCGAAAAGAGAATTTTTTCCCTAGTCTAATATCTTTTATGAACTGGTAGCAGTTCATACAGTGGTGATTAGAGGAGCAAGTGTTGTGGGACACAAAGAAGGGGGGTGTCAGTTTGATTTTGGAGACAATAAAAGGTCTGAGGAAATACAGAGATGTTTCAACTAAGAAAGAAAAATAATTTGAAAATTTTACTTAATATACCAGTATTTGATGACGTGGACACCAAATCAATACAAAGGCCATGCAGTGGTCCGTTTTGGCTGCCTATCTATCTATCTATCTATCTAAAATTTTAGGCCCTACCCCAGCCTCAGGACCGTTGTGGTCCTGGAGGCTCTGCGCAGGCTCCTGGAACACATAGAAATTCTGCCAGTCCTCATCTGCCACCATCGCCACCCCGACTCCAGAATCCAGAAAGCTCTCTAATGAGATTAAGAAAGCATGAGTCCGGGGCTTTCCTGGTGGCGCAGTGGTTGAGAGTCCGCCTGCCGATGCAGGGGACACGGGTTCGTGCCCCAGTCTGGGAAGATCCCACATGCCGTGGGGCGGCTGGGCCCGTGAGCCATGGCCGCTGAGCCTGTGCCTCCGGAGCCTGTGCTCCGCAAATAGGAGAGGCCACAACAGTGAGAGGACTGCGTACCGAAAAAAAGAAAAAGAAAGCATGAGTCCAACGTTCAGATAATTTTATAGTTTTGTGTGTTACTTTTTTTTTTTTTTGGCCATGCTGCAGGGCTTTGCAGGATTCCCTGACCAGGGATTTAACCTGGGCCACAGCAGTGAAAGCGGAGTCCTAACCACTGGACTGCCAGGGAATTCCCTGGTAGGGTTACTCTTGGTCTCTCTTCTGGAATAGAAGCCACCCTGAAGAGGGAGTTGACAGCCGTGGTCATTTCTCAAAAGTTTCTGCTTTTATTCAGATAAGGGGCACTCCAGGAAGGCTTGCTTCCTGCATCTGTTGAATCTCAAATATTTCTTCAGCTTAAATTGTCTTTATACTAACCATGGGGTTAAAGGGAATGTTTACGTACAATGAATTCTATTCCTGTTTTGAGATGTGCTTGTGATCCCAGGGCCCCAAATGCCAGATTTGGGGGTCTGGGAAAGTCGATGATCATGTCCATCACCTAATTTATTAAGGACCTTTCTTTCCTGAGGATTATAGTAGTACTGCCTATGTTGAGGGCCATATTTTGGGTGACCAATGACTCTGCTTAATATGATCCTTATATATTCTCCCAGCAGAAATGTCTCGTAGGCTTCATAAAACATACAAACTGGGCCAGGCAAGAGAAAGAAAAGCGATTTGCTCAGAATTTGCAGCTATATTGACTATTAGCTATAGCTATATAGAGCAGCACTATCTAATAGATACACAATGTGAGGCACATATAGAATTTCAAATTTTCTAATAGCCACATATTTTAAAAGTAAAAATAAACAAGTAAAATCCATTTTAATAGTGTATTTTATTTAATACAACATATCTAAAATATCATTTCAACATGTAACATATATAAATACCTTATTGAGATACATTAATTCTTTTTTCATATGACATCTTCAAACTCAGGTGTGTATTTTATATTCATATTACCTGTCAGCTCAGAACAGCCACAGTTCAGCTGCTGATTGGTCTCTTGTGGCTTGTGCCTACCATATTGGACAGTAGAAGGGCATGTGATTAATCTGACTTAAGGAAAAATGTGGTTACACAGGGAAAGATATTCTCATTCTAGAATTCATGATTAAGTTTTTATTTTATTTTTCATTGAAGTATAGTTGATTTACAGTGTTTCACGTGTACAGCAAAGTGATTCAGTTATTTAAGGAATGTGTAATCTAGCACACAATATTTCACCTCTTTAAGAATCAAAATATGACCACCTAGAGATCCATAGCATTAGGACCAAAGGTCAAATATTGATGTAATTTCCAATTGAAATTGATCAAAAAGGAAAATTCATATCCTAGACCTGAGAAGACTCAAGAAAGCCGCATAGCTGTCTTTCAATATCTGAAGGAGTCTCAGAAGACAACCAACATGAATAAATGCTCTTTGTTCAAAGGAAACTAATATTTTAAATGTATATTGAGAACTCCTCTGTTGTCATTTGAATCTGACGGCAGAATCTCATACCTGCTGAGAGCTGGCTTCCTATATTTCCATCCTGAGGAGAAGCTTCAATGTACCCAATTCCCTCATTCTGTAATTATAAGTCTTGTGTCTCAGCCTCCTTCTGGAAAGAGCCCCCCACCTAAATGTTAGGAAGTCATTAAGAATTCATCTCCATTCAATCTCTCGAATTTCTGCCAAGATTGCTAACAGAGTGCCAAACAGCTCTTAGTTGCTTGCAGATCGGGGCTAAGCTGAGCAGGCATGCTTACACTGAATCTTTATTTCCCATCACTCATTCTGAGTGATCTGACTTCCTATCAGATTTAATTTTGATGGCTTCTATTGGTTTTATTAGTGAAAACAGTGGGAAAAATGAATAATAACATATGAAAAAAGTCTACAGTGGAATCACATTACTAACGTGGATATTTCATTCCTTAATAGCTGTCCTGGGCACAGTTTGCAACTCCTTGTCAGCTGGGTATTGAATTGTTCAATAAATACATGTCTCTCTTTCGTGAAATTAGCTTACTCTACTTCTTTTTTTTTTTTTTTGTAATTGTCATAAATATGGAAGCATATAACATACGGTAGTTTTATTTCTTCATCAATATGAAGATGTGTGACATCAGAGAGAGAAAAATTGAACAGTTTGTGTGTCAGCACAATATAGACAATTAATTACTATTAAGATATACTAGGGGATAGTTTTTATTATAAGGAATCTCTGTGTTTGCCAGGGTTTTGAAAAATTGTATCTATGACCATGTATTATTCAAAATATAACCATGATATCCTCCGTTCTGCTTTATAAAAATCAAATTATTACTGTCAAGCAGTGTTTGCCCTGTGAGTTTATCAAGCCACATATACCTAATGGTAGTTGAACTAAAGGAGTGACAGTGCACTTTATAAAGCTGTTTAGAGTAAAAAAGATACAGTTTACTGCAAGTGATTACCTAATCCCCTTTTACTTCCTATAAAGTCGCAGCATAAAAGTAACTTGAATAAATGCCAAAGGGGCGTAGTTTGAGGTGACATATACTAAAAATTTTTACTTTTGAGGACTGCAGAAAGTAATGACCATGGAGATGTCTATTTTTTTTTTTTTTTTTGCGTTATGCAGGCCTCTCACTGTTGTGGCCTCTCCTGTTGCGGAGCACAGGCTCCGGACGCGCAGGCTCAGTGGCCATGGCTCACGGGCCCAGCCGCTCCGCGGCATGTGGGATCTTCCCGGACCGGGACACGAACCCGTGTCCCCTGCATCAGCAGGCGGACTCTCAACCACTGCGCCACCAGGGAAGCCCGGAGATGTCTTTTATATTAGGAGAATATCTTTTACTGAGCACTTATATGCTTCTTTTGAATAGTCCCTTTCATCTTATATGTCAAAATAAAAGAAATGAAATATACCTTTCCACCATATCAGACCCCAGAAATTGGATATGAAGTGGCGCATATATATACACACACACACACACACACACACACACACACACACACTCTAGAATATTCTAGTGATTTAAAAAAATGGAAGAACTAGTTTAAAGTTGCACTTTTCTTGTGGTTCTTTACAAAAGAGAAAAAATAAGTCATTGGATAAAAAATACAAAGCCATTTAAAACACTCAACTAAAAATGGGAACAAATCCATCTATGTATGTGTGTATATATTAAAGGAAAAATCTATGTATATGTTATATATACATATAAATAATACATAATACCTCCTCTCCTTTAAAGTGGCACAAATGATGCATCACCAGCCAAGCTGGGCACTTTATGTCTTGTAAGGTCACTTTTCATGCAGATTACTTGGAAGATTACTGTTTGCCTCTCTTGTGTGGCTTCCATGAAGTCAGCATTCAGTAAGCCTGGCTTCCTGGCAAACAACGGAACATTCAGCTCATATGTGGGGAAAGAGATATCTCCAATGAGAAGGGAGGGCAGGGAGTGGGAAAAGTGGCAACTCTGGTACAAAGGAGCAAAGAACGGTGATTCATAAGGAGGATGGGAGAGCCAGGCCTGCCACAGTATAGATTCCACAACCGGCACTTACTTGGCGGATGAGCCACCGGGGCACTGACCTTGGCAGCTTTACAGAGGTAACCTTTATGTGAAGAGGAACTGTTCTTCAACAATGTCTCCAATATGCTTGCCACGAATTTTTTTTCCCCTAAGAGAAAGGGGGCAAGGCATGGAAAAGCATATTGGATTTTTTCATTCCCCATTTACCCTTTGTTGCAGAGGCAACAACGTTCATGGTTCATTGTGGAAAATTTCCTGTATGCCCTGTGTGTTCTTCATCGTCCTTAAGAACATGTAAAGGACGGTTAATTTTAATTAGAGGACACAACAACAGTGGCTTTTATTAGTTCACTGCATTTTCCTTTTAATTCAGGGCCATACAATAGCTAGTCCTCACTAGTAACCTTTTGTATGGGTAATTCTTTTAGTGCATCTCATTCCCAGTGGGGCAGTCTCTACCTAGAATGTTACCTTCTGTCCTAGTGTCCCTTCTTTCACGCACAGGCCACGTTATAAAAGTGGCTGTGATGGTGGCCCTCTTGCTTCCATTTATGTGACTGTTAGTCGCCTGTAATTTGTTATTCTTAGTACTCAGGTACTGACAATCAGAGGTGCCAAAGTATAGGGTACCTTGTGTTTGAGAAAGAGAAAGCCCTTGCTTAAGAGAGTTGGAGGGAATTTTATACTCTCACAGTTAGAAGCGTGAATTCAGTGGGAGAAAACAAAAAAGAATATCTAACCTTGTCTTTTGATGAATATAGAAATACCAGGAACAGTCTCCATACTGTAAAAAAAAAGGTATATTTGAAGAGTTTACATGCCTGTGCATGCACAGTAGGCTGAGACTGGTGGTAAGCCCATTCAGAAATTTCAAGTCATAGCTCCTTCGGGAATAATGTGCCATTGTGCCTGCTAGCTCCAGGCCAGAAAGGGCTTTTTCTCTTATAGCCAGAGTCAGGCTTCGTGATGAATCACTTGCCTCTTTATATTTAAGCTCTTCTTATTTTGTTGGAGATTACTGGCCATGACTGATGGCTCCACGCACCTGATAAAAGCAGAAACTAGCTGCTCTAGAGTGAAACAACAGGAAGAAAAAGGCCATACTATACTTCTGCCTGAGGTTTGCAGCTAAGCTAGTCAGTTATGCTTGCCCAAGAATGGGAATTTAATTTCCTATTTCATCCCTCAGATATTATAGTCTTTACTCATAATAACCAGATCATGCTGTAAGTCAAGAAAAATAGTGTCTTCTAAACTAGCAAATACTTTTAAGCTAGACTGAATATGGCTCCATTTTGAAAGGGTGTTTTGGATTATAAAAACAGTATCATCTTACATGTTTACTTTCTATATATTGGTACTGCATTATGTACTTTTTATTTTTAGTATTTATCATAATTCTAATTGATCAGCTACTTATTAGTCATTTGTTTATTGACAGTCTTACATGCTAAACTAAGCCTCAAGGGAATAGGGACAAATCCATCTTGGTCATTACTTATACCCATCACCTACACATATGAGGTGTTCAATAAACATCTTAAATCATTGGATGAATAAATAATACAAGGTTGTATAATGTAGGGTCTCACTATATTATGTACTTTGTTATGAAAAATCAGCCAAATATATACATTCCTATGAAAATACAAGGAAGAGGTAAGAGTAACATGATAGGATGTGATATAGAAGTTTGTTGCGGGGGGTGGGGGGGACATTTACTTTTTTGACTCAGGAGAGGAGATTAGAGCAGTTTACAAGGCAAGGACGGTGTTTGAAATAGGACTTGAAAACAGAAGAGCAATGGAAAGTTTGAGGGGCTGAGAAGCATCAAAGATATTTGGGTAGAACAGATTGAAGCAGAGGGCTGAGTTATGAGAGTTGTTGGAAATCATGCTGGAAAAGACAGATTAGGATCAGTTTGTCAAAAGGTTTGTGTAACAAACTGGAGGATTTAGTTTCCATTTAGTCAGAAAGGGTGTCGGCGAGGCTTTTCAGCGAGTACCACGATCAGAGTGAGCCACCGGGAAGCCTAATCTGAGAGCAACGGGAATGATTTGTTCGCAGTGTGAAGAAGGAACTAAGGAGTCGAATTAGAACGCCATCATTATTGTCTAGAAAGTGGTGAAGGAGGAGCGTTTGAACTTGGGAGAGTGATGACTTGGAGGTTATCCACATCAGTTAACAAGCCAGTCATGGCACTGTTACCAGAAATATGAAAAAAACAAACGATGAAAAGGTTTGGATGACAAGATGAATTTAGTCCTAATCATGTAAGGTTAGAGGCACTGGTTGGCCATGTTTAGAAAGTTTGACAATGCAACTGGAATTTCAGAGTTAAAAATCTTAGTGGTAGAGCAGTGCAGGATAATGGAGAATACCAACATGAGGAGCAGTGGATGGATTAAGCGGGTTGGAGGTGAAGGTCATTGGGTCATCGGAGGTAAGAAGGTGAGGTTCCTTAGTGGCAAGTAGTCTGGCGGTAAAGGATGAGCCAGAAGAGAAGACAGATACAAGAGAATTACCTGTTTCCCAGCTCCTGGGATCTGCTTCTAGCTGTTTATCTAGAACTGTGATGGGGGCCACGAGTGAACTATAATAGCACGAAATGCTTAACTGAGCCTTCACTATGTGCCAAGCATGGTCATAGGCTCTGAAGGGATAGAAAGAAGTGTAATTCATAACTTCCTTTCATAAGAGGTTTATAACGTAGCCAGCAAGATGTCATTTATTTAATTACTAATTATTCACAAGTGTGAGGTAAGCCCCTATGTTGTACTAGGTATAGCTACTCTTCACTCAGAAGTCTCTCGTCCAGGCTAGGTATTTCAGTTCTTTCTACTACTTTTAAAAACGTGCTGGCAAACCCTTTTGCCTACTCCTGTTCACCCTTTGATTTATCAACATTGCCCTTAAAGTGTGCTATCAGAACTGTGCGCAGAGGTAAGCTGATCTGCAAAAGTTGGAGTGTGGCCATTATTTCACAATGGTAGAATTCCCTGGATCAGGGTGTTCTCTTTCTATTAATGCAAAAGCAAAGACTGCTTTTCTTTTTTGCCATTTTATGAAAATAACATAACATTCTATTATATAAGCAATTTATATTCGTTGTAGAAAAATTAGGAATTAGAGATAAGTGGAAAAAAAGAAGGAAAAGGTAAAAGGAATTCCACACTCCCAAATTCCAGTTTTTCCACATGGAATGGCCACTTCTCCATTTAACTCAGTTATTTGTTAACTTCTATGTCTGGCAGCTACATGACTGCAGGACTGTTTCCACTCCTTTCTGAGATTCCTGGGTGGCTCCTCCTACTGTGCCTTCTTAGTCCGTGAGCTGCTACTTGTGCCTTTCTTTTCACTTTGCCCCAGGTCTTAGATCTGAACCTTCCTCTCTGATCTAGGCTGCTGCCCTGTGGGCACTGACCTACTGCTTAGAGCTCACTGATGTTGCAGGGTCATTTCCCTGCATTGAAGAAACTGCCTACAAGCCTCTCCTAGGGTCCCATGGCAGTTGCTCTGTCTTCATCAGAGTTTGGCACTGCTGCCACTCTTCTCTAGAATTTCAGTGGATTTCTTGTATACATCACATGCTGTCCATATGGCTCTCAGGGTCATATGGTGATGCCCAAACCATGAGAAAATGTTCTTAATGGAAACTGGCTCTACTCATTGCCGTTACGCAGGAAACCTTGGTGCCTGATACATGACTCCATTTGTCATTTCTAATTAATGCCAACTGAAACCCAAATCACCTTCTGGGAGACACTGACCTTGGATTTTTCCTCTGATCACTTTCTTGCCTCAGGGTCTTCCCATGTACACTTTGCCTCCACTCCCAGGAAAGCTGCTAGAGGCTTGGGCTCTGACGGACCACCTTGATATTTCTGTCTCTCTTATTAGAGAATGTCCACCTCATTGGAGGTCCTTACTGGTGGGTGGGGTGGGGCCAGTCATAGGGCACATCAGCATCCTTGATAGTGAGCTCAGAACTACAGTAAACTCTAGATTTATTGTCAGTTCACTCCACCATATCATCACAATGCTCAGAGACATAAGAACCTGAAAACCCCATTCAGATAGGAATTTATTAGGGAAAAAAGCTGAACATTCTGGAAAGCCAGAGAAACTGATCCCAGGTAGAGCTGTGTACAGGGACTCAAATGATAGCTTCAGGACCTGGATTCTCTCCGAACATCTGAGCTCTGTTTCCTATCGTTTTCACCTTCAGACAGACTCTCTCATACCAGTGGAAACATGGCTACTGTATAGGTTGAACCAACACCCTCCCAGCCTCAAATTCAAGGAAAAAGAAGCCCTCCTATCTTCCATCATAAAGTTAATATTAGGCTCAAATCACTCCTTTGACAATTCCTGAATTGATCATTATTGTAGGGGAATGAAAGTTACTGATTAATGTAGGCTGGGTCACATGCCAACTCCTAGAGCTAGGGATAGGGGTGGCCCCAGAAGAAACTAGGTCACTTTTGCCAAAAAAAAATGAGAAAAGGATGCTTAATTGCTCAAATCAAACACATATGTACCACAACTACAGTTGTCTGGAGGATTCTTTTCCATAACCATTGTTTCCCAGCAATGCCTGCGATGGGGTGTGTAAGTCTGTTTAAGTCCGCAGTTCAGTATTGCAAATCCCCGCTGGCTGCTGACATAACACACATTCTCCACAATCTGATTTATTGGTAATAAAGATGGTATATCTATATATTTTTCCCTTTCTATTTGTGTTGTCTGTCTAGCTCTTCTCTCTGTTAGTTCAGGCAGGGAAAAATGGATGTTAATTCTTGAGTTCCACCAAACCCAACACCTGGGAACCATGTCTAGAAACATTGAATACAACTCCAATGCCTGTGGTAAAAGCATGTTAGCCTCCCACTACGAAGTTCCTTAAAGATAGCTCTGAGGGACCGTGTGGCAGTAAAATGAGGAAAGTTCTGTTTGATGGAGAGAAGAGGAAAAGAAGCTAGCAAAAGAAACAGAAAAAGAAGAAATAGATGGAAAGTGAGAGATGATACAGGAATTTACAGATATAGAAATCACACAAGTTCCCTAAATAGCTTCAGATGTGTTATATATTGTGCATGTGGTGATTTTGATGGTAAAAATAAGAGAGATCAAAAGGTAGCCAGAAAGGCTATTAGGACGATAAATGCTCTAATATTTTTTTTTAAGATTTTTTTTTGATGTGAACCATTTTTAAAGTCTTTATTGAATTTGTTACAATATTGCTTCTGTTTTATGTTTTGGTTTTTTTGGCCACGAGGCATGTGGGATCTTAGCTCCCTGACCAGGGATTGAACCCGCACCCCCTGCATTGGAAGGTGAAGACTTAACCACTGGACCTCCAGGGAAGTCCCTAATCTTTTTTTTAAGATAAAGGATATTGAAAGAAAGAGTCCATGAAAGAGACTGAAAATGTTAGAAAGGAAGTATTTCTGTGTGTGTGTGTGTGTGTGTGTGTGTGTGTGTGTGTGTGGAGAGAGAGAGAGAGAGAGAGAGAGAGAGAGAAAGAAAGGGGAGAATCTTATATCAGTGTTTCTTAAAGTAATTTTAAAATTCAGATTCTTCAATAAGCTCAGGGATCTGTATCTTAATACCTGGTGATTTCTAAGCACACTAAAGATTAAGAACTATTATCTAAGCACATAGAAAAGGGATGGAATTTAGTGTTTACTGGCAAGAGATTAGCTTTAGATAAGAGGTAAATCTCCTCTGACACTAGTTGGAATGATGTGAAGATAGAAATATGTTTAGTATATGGTAAAGTAAAAAAGGTATATAAAAAGAAAGGCAAGAAAACTGTGTTACTTAATGTTGCATGGTTTTTCACTTATATTATTCATTTAAGGAGAGGAATAATTTTCTCTGTATATTAGCCTATGTGCTGGGTACTTTACTTTTGTTCTGACTTAATCTTCAACAGTCACTCTATATAGTAGACATGATTATCTCTCTTTTTTTCTTAAAAAAAACTAAGGCTCATAGAAATTGAGTAACATGTCAGGATGACACATCCAGGTACTGGTAGAATCAGGGTCTGGTCTCAGGTGAACCTGTCTCCACATCTCCAGCTTCTTTAGCATAGGGTAAGGGTTATCAAAGTTTTTCTGTAAAAGCCCAGGGAGTAAAGATTTAAAGTTTTGTGGACAGCTATTCAACTCTGCCACTGAGTGCAAAAGCAGCCACAGATAATAATGTAAATTGTGGGCATACCCGGTTCCAGAAAAGCTTTATTTGTGGACACTGAAATTTGAATTTCATGTAATTTGCATTTATAACAAAATATTTTTCTTCTTTTGATATTTTTTCAACCATTTAAAAATGTAGAAACCATCTCCACCTTGCGGGCTGTACATAAACAGATGGTAGGCCAGATTTGGCCCACGAGCCATAGTTTGGCTTGTCAGCTCCTGGCCTAGGGCTCTGGCTATCAAATTCGTGCTCTCCACAGCATCCTTCCAAATGTAGGAACTGAGATTATCCAATCAGAGTAAAAACTGGTGTTTTTACCAGTATGAAGTAAAAGTTTGAAATAATCATTGTTTTTCAGAGGAAAAACATGATTCTCTATTAGTTTCTATATAATTTTGCATCTTTTGATCCTGGACCAAAAAAGGAAAAAGCAGACTATAATGGGGATTATGTTGCCTATCATCTATTTGTTTTTCCAGATTCATTTTCCATACTGCTCTGAGACTGGGGAGGCTGGTCTGAATGGATTCCTCCTTATTCTCTGGTTTTGGTTGGGATTGGTCAACTGGAAGCACCAGTAGGGAATGAAAGGGAAGGAAGAAAGTCCAGTTAGGGTCTTTCTTCATCTGCTGCCTCCCTAAAAGGTCCATGTAGGTGGGATGTTGACTCTAAGGTTTCAGGTCCTTTTCAAGCATCCCTCTTTGCAGGTTCCAGGAACCACTCTCTTCTTCTCTACTTCCAGTCTAGAAGGAGTGCCTGTGTCCTTGCACTACTAGTCCTGGGGTGCTGCACTATCCCTCAGATTTTTCCACATCTTTCTCACACCTTTGTCTCCAGTCCTTTTATTGATCTCTTCCCATGTTACACAATTTGATTGTGCCCTGTTCCTTGTGAGGACCCTGTCTAATGCAAAGAATGTGATTGCTTGTAGCAATATCTGTTTAAGAGGCTTCTGCAGAGTGTCTCATCCTCTGCAGGAAAAAAATAAACATTCTTTCCTTTGTGTCCACACTGTACCCTGTAATATATTTTTAACAGCTTTACTGAAGTTTAATTGACATACAATAAACTGCACAAATTTAAAGTGCCAGTTTTAATAAGTTTTGATATATATGTGTACCCATGAAATCAACACCAGAATCAGGATAATGAGTATATTCATCACACCTAAAATTTCCTTGTGCCCTTTTGTGATCTCTCCCTATTGCCCTACCTCCTCCGTTGGGCCCCATCCCCAAGCAATCACTGATCTACTTTCTGTTGTTAAAGATTAATTTACAGTTTTAAGAATTATATATACCTGGGGAATCATTTCAGTATAAACTCCATTTTTTTGGTCTGGCCTCTTTCTCTTGGCATAATTATTCCTTATAATATATTTGGTTATTGTATTACTAAGTGTTTATTGCCTGTACATGCCAGCATATCTATTTGCCTCTGTTTAGACTTCACAAGTTCTTCAAGGTATGCTACGCTTGTCATTGTATCCCTAGAACCTAGCACAGTACTTGACATAGAAAAGATACTCAGTAATTATGGAAGGAAAGAAAGAAGGGAAGTGTAGGATGGCAAGTAGCCTCCATCCCCTGAGAGCTAATTGCTTCTCTAGCAATGAAATTTCTTAAGTACCTCTGTGGACAGTGTTTAATGATCTGTTCGCAGTTGAGGGCTGTCAATAGGACTGGCCCTCAGTCAGAATATGAAGCAGATGAATTTCTTGCTCTTTTACCTGGGATCTATTGTCCTGCACCTCATCCTTCCTTCCTCTCATCTCCTCTGCAGGATCCAGAAATCTACCTGCCTGATGTATATAAATGATGCACCAATTTCTCACCACCCAGGCCAGCAGAGGAGAGAGGAGGGGTGGAGAGGGGATTCCCGGGGAAGAGTGATTAGGTTAGACAACGTGGGATTCCAGAGCTGAAGCAGAAATAGTCTTGCATGTGTGTGTGGGGTAAGGGTGTAGATCACATACTCCCATACAGGTACTTCCCTGAGAGAAATGAACAGGAAATGTATGTTCATAGTTTCTTTCTCTATCATTTTGGGCTAAATCTGTGGAGTCTGAAGGACTGTGGTAGCCTTTATTGAGAGCTAAATAGTATGATTCCTTCCCTTTAGGTTTCTGAACTACGAGACAACGAGATTGATTCCGCAGGAAAGCACAGCCCTTGAGAAATCAGCTTTGACTTCAGGCTACAGTGAGTACACGAATTGGTTTGGTTAATGGGCTGAAAATCCTGTGATAGAACCCTCTCCCCTCTTTCAGATCCATGATGTCTATAGATCTTAGCCCATTTAAGTTTGGTGTAGCCTGGAAAAGTCCTTCTCTATGTTCTCTTCTCCCATGGATTTATTAACACCTATTAGAATCATGTCTTTATTCTGGGATAGAGATGGACAGTAAGAGTCCTATAGGATTGAAAAAGGTAAGAAATTCCACTGCCTCTTCCATCTCCTCTAGATGCTCTGTGGTTTTCTGTCTTCAGCCCTTTAACAGAGTCGAGACTGATTATGTACACTTTAGTGTGACCAAGTTGTATAGATAAGCCCAGGTTTGCTTAGCCAGCAGCCAGCTTACCCCCAAGGGATCCTGGTGCTGAAGGAATATGAGTAACTGAAATCCCAGGCTATAGATTTCAAGAGTGTTGCCTCCAGTTCTTGACAATTGCATAGATATAACAATTTATACAAGAACTAAATCGATTTGTGGGCTACCCTGTAAACTTAACCACCATGTATAACACGTTGTAGAAATTTTCTTCTATTCCTGTTTTGTTAAGAGATTTCTTTAAAAATCAGGAGTGGATAGTGCCTTTTTTCAAATGCTTTTTCTGAGTCCTATCGAGATGATCATATTATTTTCTCTTTTGGTTGTTGATACGGGGAATAATGTTGATGGATTTTTGAATGTTAAATCAACCTTGCATTTCTGGAATAAACTCTACTTGGTCATCATGTATTATCCTTATTTTTTGTTTCATCTGATTTTTTATTATTTTGCTGAGGATTTTTTCAGCTATGTTCATGAGGGATACCTTCTGTGATTTCTCTTCTGTTATGTTTTTGTCTGGTTTTGATATCAGAGTAATGCTGGCCTCATTTAGAAGAGTTGGGAAGTATTCACTCATTATCAATTTTCTGGAAGAGTTTATGTAGAATGGTAATTCTTCCTTCAGTGTTTGGGAAAATTCACCAGTGAAGCCATCTGTACCGGAGTTTTCTTTGTGGGAAGGTTTGTAACAACAAACTCAATTTCTCTGATAGCCGTAGAGAGGCTACTCAGAATATCCAAGCTTATTTTCGAGTGATCTTTGTTAGTTTGTGTCTTTCACGTTATCTCTCCACTTTATCCAAGTTGTTGAACTTATTGGTATAAACTTGTCTATCCTTATTATCCTTTTAATATCTTTAGAATCTGCAGTGATGTCATTTCTCTCCTTCCAAATGTTGATAATTTGTGTTATCTCACATTTTTCCCTTATAAGTCTGGCTAGAAGTTTATCAGTTTTTTTAAAGTTCTCAAGAAACCAGCTTTTGATATCACTGATACTCTCTATTACTTTTTTCCCGATTTTATTAACATGTACACTGACATTTATTATTTCCTTCCTTTGGTTCACTCTGTTCAACTTACTCCTCCTTTCTAGTTTTTTAAATTGGAAGCTGAGGTCTTTGATTTAAGACCTTTTCACTTTTCTAATATAGACAGTTAGTACTATAAATTTTCTTCTAAGTTCTGCTATAGAGGAAGCCCACAAATTATATTTTTTGGGGGGAGGCCTTCAAGTTTTTATTGATCACAACTTATTTTTTTGCTCATCTGCAGAAAATAATTTTTGAATGCCTCCTAGTTAGCTGTCACTGCCCTAGACACTTTCATAGACCTTTCATCCTCATCCTCACAACAGCCCTGTGAGGTAGGAATTGGCCCCATTTTACAGAGTTCATAACCGGTAGGAGATTATTGCTTCAAATACTTCCATTTGCCACATGTTTTCATGGACTAGAGGTTCTTACTGAGTCATTTGGTCAGGAGCTCTCACTGGTCAGGGGTTCCTATAGGTTGCTCTAAGATTCAGAGAATCAAACTACTAGAACTTTCCTGCAACAGGAGTGATGGGGTCAGTGGGATAAGAGTGAAGGAAGTAGAGTCAGTAGTCTCTCCCTTTGTAGCACCATTTGAGTTTGCTTTGGTCACTTGTGCACAGCGGGGGGAAGGGGAGGGGACAATGGGAGAGGAGGGAAAGTGATTTTAAGTTTTCTGGCTTCTTCAGGATGAGCTTCCTCACAAGCGCCGTAATCTGGGACCCGATCTCTTCCACCGACACGGTTGGGTCCCAAATGCCCTACCACCTTTCCAACTAGGGCCACTAGGTACTTACAGAAGTTCTCAGTGGGCTCCTTCCCAGAAGCCTGGGTCAGGTACTTGAAGGCAGGGTGGGCACCAGTGCCGGTGACTGCGATCTTGCTAAACATGGGGAAAGAGACACTGTAGGTGTGGTGGGCAAAGCTCTCCATCTCCTTCTGCTGTCGGGTGCCTGTTGGCCAAACTGGTTGCAGAGGAACGCAAGTACATTGAAGTGATGGGACCGCAGGTCCCGCTGTAGCTGCTGCAGGGCCCGGTAGTGCTGGTCTGTGAAGCCTCACTCGCTAGCTGTGTTCACCACTAGGGACACCGAGCCGCGGTGCTTCTCCAGCGGCACTGTCTTGCCCCGGATGCTGACCGTCTTGAAGTCCTGCTGCCGCTGTGCGCAGGCAGCAGCCGCCAGGAGCAGCCACACCGCAGCCAGGAGGTGTGCTTGCTCCCGAGCAGGTGGTGGGGCAAGGGCAAAGGCAGGGCGCGGCCCACAAATTTTTATATGTTGTATTTTTGTTTTAATCAGATCAAAGTTTCTAATTTCTTTTGATTTCTTGTGACCCATAGGTTATATCGAGGTATGTTATTTACTTTCCAAATATTTGGAGATTGTTCCCTAAATATTTCTATTATGGAATACTTATTTCCTGCTACTGTGGTCAGAAAACATACTTGTATGATTTGAATTTTTTGCATTTACTGAAATATTAGTATGACTTGGAATATGGTCTACCTTGGAAGTGTAATGTGTGCATGAAGCCAAGAATTTTGTATTCTGTTGCTGGGTATAATGTTCTATAAATGTGAATTATGCCAGTTGGTTAATAATGATGTTCAAATTTTCTGTATCCTTATTGATCTTTTCTCTATTTGTTCTATCAATTATTGAAAGATATTGAAATCTTCTACTGTTATGACTTTGTCTATTTCTCATTGTAGTTTTGTCAGTTTTCATTTCATGTAGTTTGAAGTTCTCTTATTATGTGTATCAATGTCTAGGATTATTATGTCCTTTTGACGAATTGACCTATTTATCATTAGGAAATGACCTTCTTTATATCTGATAGTATTCTTTGTTCTGAAATCTACTTTTTCTGATATTGATATAAAGATTTCAGCTTTCTTTTGATTGCTGTTAACATGGTGTATCTTTTACTATCCTCATACGTGTAATCTATTTGTGTCTTTATATTTGAAGTGAATTTCTTATGGGCAGCCTATTGTTGTGTCTTGTTTATTTATACAACTGGAAAACCTCTGCCTATTAATTGGGGTGTTTAGACCATTTACATATTTTGTGTTTTTTCATATGGTTTGATTTAAATCTATCATTTTGCTTCTTGATTTCTATTTCTCCCACCAGTTCTTTATTCCCTTTTCCAAAATGTTCTGGCTTCTTTGGGATTAACTGAACACTTTTTGTGATTTAATTTTAATTCATTTGTTGGCTGAATGGCTGTAAATCTTTGTTCTGCTATCTTATGGATGCTTTAAAGATTGTAGTATACACCTTTAGCTCATTACACTCTCCCTTCAAATGATGTTATACCATTTAATCAATAGTATACTAACTTTAGAGTGTGCCTCCATTTCTTCTGTGCGAGCCTTTGAACTAACATGGACATAGATTTATTATAAACCCCATGATACATGGTTTCTACTTTTGTTTAAACAATTAGTATCTTTTTTAAATTTAATTTTATTTATTTTTTTATACAACAGGCTCTTATTAGTTATCTATTTTATACATATTAGTGTATATATATCAATCCCAATTTCCCAATTCATCCCACCACCACCACTCCCACCATTTTCCCCCCTTGGTGTCCATATGTTTGTTCTCTACATCTGTGTCTCTATTTCTGCCCTGCAAACTGGTTCATCTGTACCATTTTTCTAGATTCCACATATATGCATTAATATACGATATTAGTTTTTCTCTTTCTGACTTACTTCACTCTGTATGACAGTCTCTAGATCCATCCACGTCTCTACAAATGACCCAATTTCATTCCTTTTTATGGCTGAGTAATATTCCATTGTATATATGTACCACATCTTCTTTAACCATTCGTCTGTCAATGGGCATTTAGGTTGCTTCCATGACCTGGCTATTGTAAATAGTGCTGCAGTGAACATTGGGGTGCATGTGTCTTTTTGAATTATGGTTTTCTCTGGGTATACGCCCAGTAGTGGGATTGCTGGGTCATAAATTCTATTTTTAGTTTTTTAAGGAACCTCCATACTGTTCTCCATAGTGGCTGTATCAATTTACATTCCCACCAACAGTGCAAGAGGGTTCCCTTCTCTCCACACCCTCTCCGGCATTTGTTGTTTGCAGATTTTCTGATGATGCCCATTCTAACTAGTGTGAGGGGATACCTCACTGTAGTTTTGATTTGCATTTCTCTAATAATTAGTGATGTTGAGCAGCTTTTCATGTGCTTCCTGGCCATCTGTATATCTTCCTTGGAGAAATGTCTATTTAGGTCTTCTGCCCATTTTTTGACTGGGTTGCTTGTTTTTTTTAATATTGAGCTGCATGAGCTGTTTGTGTATTTTGGAGATTAATTCTTTGTCCATTGATTCATTTGCAAATATTTTCTCCCTAAACAATTAGTATCTTTTAAAGAGCTTTACATAATAGTACAAAGCTCCTGCATGTTTTGCCCAGGTAGTTCTATATTTTCTGGTGCTCTTCATTCCTTGTGTGGATCGAATTTCCTTCTGGCATCATTTTGTTCAGCCTGAAGGTCATTCTTTAACATGTCTTGGAGTGCAGGTGTGTGATGAATTCTTTCAACCTCTGTATATCTGAAAGTCTCTAGTTTGCCTTTGTTCTTGAAAGATACGTTCTAAGTTTTTTCTTTCAGTGTAATAAAGATATTGCTCTACTATCTTTTCTCTTGCATTGTTTCTGGTGACAAATTTGATGTAGTCCTTATCTTTGTTCCTCTTACATAATGTGCCATTTTTTCTTTGACTGCTTTTAAGTTTTTTTGTTTGTTTCTCACAGGTTTTGAGCCATTTAATTACAATGTGACTTGAGGTAGTTTTTTTCATGCATATCATACCTCAGATTTACTGAGGTATGATATGCACTTATAATTTTCATCAAATTTGGAATGTTTTTAAGCATTATATCTTCAAAAATTATTCAGTCCCATCCTCCAACTCCTCTCCTTCTGTGACTCCAATTACATGTGTATTAGGCTGCTTAAAACTGCCCCACAGCTCACTGTTGCTTTTCCACTTCTTTTTTGATTCCCTTTGCTCTATGTATTTCATTTCTGATAGATTCTGTTGTCCTGTTTTCATTATATTAAATTTTCTTTTTGCCATTTATTCCATCTAGTGTTTTTATTTTAGTCTCTAGAATTTTTATTAAGGTCTTTAAATTTTTAAAATATCTTCCATGTCTCTACATACCTTTTTGAATACATGGACTACAGTTTAATTGTTTTAGTGTTCCTGTTTGATAGTTCTAACGTATGTATTGGTTCTGGGTTGGTCCTACTCAATTGAATTACTTCTTATGAGTCATATTTTCTTCTTTGCATGTCTGATAATTTTTGATTGGCATTGTGAATTTCACCAGGCATTGTAAATTTTACTTTATTGGGTACAGTTTATGTCTATTTTTATAAATGTTATTGTGCTTTGTTCTGTGAGGTAAGTTACATTTCTTAAGAAATTGATTATTTCAGGTGTTACTTTTAAGATTTGTTAGGTACCAGAGCAGTGCTCATTTTTAAGCTAATCATTTTCTATTACTGAGGTAAAAAAACTTGTGTGTACTCTACTACTGTCCCTCAGTTTTTGAGGGTTATTCAATTTGGGTGGTGGCAACAGGCACTATTCCCTGCCTTGTGTGAGCATTGGGCATTGTAACCCTTAATTATTTTGGGTGGTTCTTTCCCAAGCCTCATGTAGTTTCCTCAGTGCATGCATGGATCAGTACACAGGTGAATACTTACAGGGGTGACTTACAGATCTTCAGGTATTATGATATTCTTTCTGTGTGCAATTTCTCCTTTTGCTACTCTTTCCTGAGAACCCCAGATGCTTCTGTCTCTTTGGAGTATCAGTTCCATCTTCTCGGCTCAGGGAGTCTCCAATCTCCACCTGTTTTTTTCCTTCCTCCACTATGCTCTGGAAACTCTCTCATGAAAGTCATAGGGCTCGTCTGTTTCCCATCTCTTAGTGATCTCTGTCTTTTGTTGCCTGATGTCAGTGCCTTGCAAGTCATTGTCTCGTATATTTTCAGTTTTTTGTTGTTTCAGGTAGGAGGATAGATCTTGTCCCTGTTTCTCCATCTTGGGTGGAAGCAGAAGTCTATAACTTTTTAAAAAGGGAAAATATATTAACAATTTTCAACAACTGACTAGGGATCAATTTTGAAGCATCAACTGTTTTTAAGTCAGGTATTGGCTGTATAATCATCTCTTTCATTCAGAATTAGGAAAAAATAAGAAAACTAAGATAACTTTCACTGTATTGTGCAATAAGAATTGTTTATAATGAGACCTCAAGATACTTAAAATAAGCTGAAATATCTTTTTTTTATATAAATTAATTTAATTTATTTATTTACTTGTTTTTGCCTGCGTCAGGTCTTTGTTGCCATGCATGGGCTTTTCTCTAGTTGTGGCGAGCGGGGGCTACTCTTTGTTGTGGTGCGCAGGCTTCTCATTGCTGTGGCTTCTCTTGTTTGGGAGCAAGGGCTCTAGGTGCGTGGGCTTCAGTAGTTGTGGCATGTGGCCTTCAGTAGTTGTGGCTCACGGGCTCCAGAGCGCAGGCTCAGTAGTTGTGGTGCACAGGCTTAGTTGCTCTGTGGCATGTGGGATCTTCACAGACTAGGGCTCGAACCCGTGTCCTCTTCATTGGCAGGTGGATTCTCAACTACTGCGCCATCAGGGAAGCCCTGAAGTATCTTTTGAGATATCAAAAACATGTTAGACTATTTTGGCAGAGTTTTACAGTTCCAAATTATCTTGCATTCTAATAAATAGCTCTTATGTATATGGTAACTCTCACGTAAAGAGAATACTTGTATCATTTTTCAGCTATTTAGGATAAAGTCCAGGACTGATTGTCCTAAAGGTCTTAATCATTTTATACTGTTTTCTAACAAGTTTATTTTCTCTTCCCTCTCTGCCTCTCCTGAGTGGTTTTTATTAGCATTGATGGTGAAAGTAAAGATCATAGTATTGAGTTTTAGATTTCCAGTTTCTTGCCTTTTTTCTTTCTTAGACATTTTTGCTAGAGTATATTTTTAATGTACTACTTCTTTCTAAATGTTTTTCTAAAATATTAATAAAGTATATGCTACAATGTTAATATCAGTATGCAAAGAGATATTTTGTGTTTGGAAATGATAAGGTAGTTTATTTAATGGTATTCATTTTTACAAGATTTTATACATGCTTATATATATGTGTATATATATATTTTACACCTCTCTATAGGAAGAATCATTATGTTGCTAAGCAACAATGACTGAATACATACATACATACATACATAGAATCATGGTGGACATTAGTTTTTGCCTGTATTTTAGCTTTTGAAGGCAAGATAAAGTGTTTCCTGTTTAATAAAAGCAGCTTGTAGCAACAACATAAGTAAGTCAAGGAGAGATGCAGAGAAATTGGTAACATAAATATCTAAAACAACCAAATATACCGTTCAAAATATAAGACAAATGTTTATGTGGCCTTCTACATAAGTCAGTGATGAGCAATCCATAGCCACCCTGTGCAAAGAGACAGCCACTGATTGAATTTTAAGGTGAATATTTAGGCTACTGTCTCCGTGTTGCTACTTTGCAAATATGCTCATCGATTCACATTCATCACTAAACACGATGACAACGTTCTCACTGATGATCTTTCATTCTTTTGGAAGTAAATTGTAAAAAATGCATATTGTCTCCTTGTGGAGTGCTATAAGGGTATATTCATTTTGGATAAATGAAAAGAAATTAATCATCTCAACATTTTAATTTCTTTTGTAAGTTAGTGTTTATGCAAAAATAGTTGCCTACTATTGACACTTGTGATTTTACTTAATACCGCAGATACCACCTAATCATCTCAAACCTAACTGTGTACTGTACAATTTCATTTTTAAGTTCTGCAATTTCTGCCCTTGTAAACAATGTTAAGTCTAATCCATTCAGATGTTTGAGGATATGTCACTGCTAGCCACATTTTCCTTAAATGCTTTTTATTTTTAAAAAATTTTAAATGTTTTTTTATACAATTTTAAAGGTTACTTTCCATTTACAGTTATTATAAAATATTGGCTATATTCCCGTGTAGTATAATACATCCTTGAGCCTACCTTATACCCAGTAGTCACGCTTTTTAAATTCTTATGTCAGTAGTCCACCAAAGAAGTAGAAAAACTGCGTAGGCAGTGATGGCTTTTGTCATTCAATGCCGTTTTTGTCATTCAATTATAGCACCATATAGTAAGTTATATGTCAAGTCTAAACTTAATGAATTACAGAAGGACACTTACAAGATTTAAGAACAGTGTAGGAACTGCTCTATGGCTTAATTTAACCCTCTAGGTTGATTTTATTTGATTCCAAAAGTACTCTCAAGGGGCACTATTCTGAGTACCGTCAGCAACTCCAAAGAAACACAAGCCATGATTTCTATCCTCAAGGAGTTTATAGTCTATTTGATGAGATGAGACATGTCTAACTTACCACCATTTTTGAAAATTCAGATTTCAGTACAAATTCTTGATCAGGACTCTAGAAAACGTGTCAGATAAGATTTATGTCTTCTTTTCACCTTTACTACAAACAACACACACACACACACACACACACACACACACACTTCTTGGATTTTTTCTGCAAAACAAAAACAACATGCAAGCAAACATCAAACACTTTTTGCAGCAGTTTCATTTAGACAGTGAATAGCATGAGTGATAGATAAAGTCGAAGCTCTTGTAATTTTTGTGTGTTTTGAGAGGAAAAACTTTGGACTACTGGGAATATCAATGAACCACGATGATAGCTGGCAAATATCAAAGTCTTCTGAAGACTGATATAGAGGCTATTATGCAGTGGGTAAGATGTTTAGGAGAGAAAGTCAGTTCAAATGTTGACCTGTGCATCTTCCATGACCTTTGAGACCCAGGGAGAGAAATATCTTGGACGAAGTACATAGAAAAACAACACCTAACTTCAATATTGTAACTTTTAAGAAAAATCTTCTTTCTGTAGAAAAAAGAGAAATCTATGACAAAATTGCTAAGGTAGGCTACAAGCTTGGAATGTGGTTTTTTTTTTTTGGCCTTGCTATGCAGCATGTGGGATCTTAGTTCCCTGACCAGGGATCAAACCTGTGCCCCCTGCAGTGGAAGCACAGAGTCCTAACCACTGGACTGCCAGGGAAGTCCCCAGAATATATTTTTGGGTCCAAGCTCTGGAACATATTTAGGATGATTAAGTGGTACTGCTTGACTTAAGGCACTACTAAAAGCTATGTTTTGTTCTTAGAGGTTGTTTGTTATCACATTAGGAGAAAAAACTCTTGAACTCTGGCTAGAGAGTGCTGCAGAATTGAGAAGTGGAAATGCTTGTTGGGAATGCTTGGGGAGCTTGAGTCATGTAGTTTTATGTTTTAAACATTGATAAGCCTTTTATCACCATATGTGAGAACTTCTGGCAATTGGACCCTAAAGTTGGAATCATGGAGAAAGATGAGCAGTTTCATGGCACATTGCTAACTATAGTTCAAAAGGAGGATGAAAATGACTGCAGATAACTATAGTCTGTAAATGATACTCCAGAAATTGGTGACTGTAACAGTGATTCTCAAACTGTGTTGCAGAGAACCTTAGGGCTCTGAGAAGGCATCTTAGGTGCTTCCTGGTTGTGATGGTTGGGGGTAGAAAGGGTTTCAGTCCCGCTGATTTTACTCTAATTAGGAGGCTATACCTTTATATGTTTTATATATGGGGATTCTGTGAAAGCTTTCATTTCAAAAGAAGTTTTGACCTTTCCTGGAATAAATCTGAGAATTGTTCTTTCAGAATTAGAGCATCAGAATAAGCACTTGAGTTAATTCCTAATTAATAGAATTATTATGAACCGTGAAGCTCTTTTGTATCACCCAGTAGTGGCTGACACAAAAGAAGACAAGAAATCATTAGAATGTAGATAAGTAACTATATTTTGAATTGAAAAGTTAAAGGAAATTGCTCCATTGTTCTGTGAATTTAAGATAATTCTTGAATACCGGGTACATAATTTTTGAATCTCAGGATTGAACTTTACCAGTGTGTGAGGTAGACAAGGATAAGATCACCCTTATTTCCTGCTGGGTTTTACCAGTTTAAATGTGTATGTCAAAATGTTTCTGGGTCACCAGTTGGTCACTTTTTAGTTGCTCATATAAAACACTGTATGAACAGCCTGAAGATTCTTGGCCTGCTCAAAACACCTGACTGTGTTTGGGAATATACTGATGACAAAAAGAGGGAGACTAAATCCAGAGAAGACATCATGTGCCTGATATAATCTCACCTGAAGTCTGTTTAAATGGGATAGGTGTAGGGCTTCCCTGGTGGTGCAGTGGTTGAGAGTCCGCCTGCCAATGCAGGGGACATGGGTTCGTGCCCCGGTCCGGGAAGATCCCACGTGCCACGGAGCGGCTGGGCCCGTGAGCCATGGCCGCTGAGCCTGTGCGTCCCGAGCCTGTGCTCCGCAAACGGGAGAGGCCACAACAGTGAGAGGCCCACATACCGCAAAAAAAAAAAAAAAAAAAAAAATGGGATAGGTGTAAAACATAGTGTTACTCAATCACAGGCCATAGTGTAGGGCCACAGTCTGTAAAGGGCCAGTCCATGATGAAGTAAAAAGCTTGCATGGGAATGCAAATCAATTCACCAGATCCTTCATTGAGAAAGTCTTAATGTGGAAAAAAAGGGTCAGAGGAACTGGATGGTGTGCTTAGTGATGGCAACAGACTGAATGCTTATGTTCCCCCCAAATTCATATATTGAAATCCTAACTCTCAAGGTGATGGCATTAGGAGGTGGGGCCTTTGGGGTGATGTCATGAGGGAAGAGCCCTCATGAGTAGAATTGGTGCTCTTATAAAAGAGACCCAAGAAAACTCCTTTGCCTCTTTAGTCATGTGACGTTACAGCAAGAAGACAACTGTCTAGAAGTGGGCTCTCACCAGGCACTCAATCTCCCACATCTTGATCTTTGACTTCCAACCTCTAGAATTGTGAGAAATAAATTTCTATTGTTTATAAGCTACCCAGTCTATGGTATTTTGCTGTAGCAGCTGTCAGGGAGGAAGAAATTTTCTTGTACCCTTCTAGGTTCTTTTGGCTGGCCTAAAAATTAAATGGGCATGAAACAGCTTCACAGGAGAAAAATCAAACAAATGTTTAATAATACATATACATGGGAGAGACCCAGGAAAGCTGAGTAACTCACCAAAATGGCTGAAACCTTCGCCTTAACATACCATCTTCAGCTACAGACAAAAGATGTTGAGGGTAGTAGTTTGGGATCTCAAAGGGGAGGAAGTCAACTGACCTAGAGAAGGAAAAGCAAATGTTTGGTAAACAGATGTTTGCTAGGCTATGCAGAGACAATGGGACACAGAGGAACTTTAACAGATTTTGCTAGGCTTCTTCCTGTCCACATAGCACAGCTCCTGTCCTGGAACAGGCCCTCTATCTGCACTCTTCAGGCAATTAGGAGGAAGATCCACGTTGATTCCTGAGTCTTTGGGGCTTTGATTGTTTTCAGCACAAAATAATTTGCATGCCAAAGAGACATTTTGGGGTGGGAAAATTTTGCTCCCCTTCATCCCTAAGTGGACTAAGACAGTGACATCGATGATTTACATTCTGACACAAGCTCCTTATTGCATTACATACTGATAACAAAACAGATCACATTCAGGAAGCTGGTCTACAGACTGCATTTTGAATAGTACTTATGTAAAAAATCCTTTAGAAACTATCTCTGACACGAGTTGTCCACAGATCTGGATATTAAGACTTCAACAATGGCCTTATCAGCAATATTGAAGAGGCAAGGGTTTCTTCTCTATAAATGCTATGAAGGTAGAAGCTCTAGGAGAAAAATCAGGTTACAGTGGTAGAGGTGATATATAATTCGATGAACATGCCTGGTTTGCGTCAGAGTCCACTTAGTTGTCAGGTACCTGCTGGCATAGGAGAGAGTGTGACAAAATGAAGAGGTTAAAGTGCTGGACATCACACACTGTATTTATGTTAAAGTTTTAGAGATTCAGAATTTAATTAGGGGACTAGGTAAAGGGGGACTGCATGGCATGACAGTTATGTGTGGGAGTGTGGGGCTGTACTGCTTGGGTTAGGAAACTAGTGACCACATTTCCCAGCTGTGAAAATTCAGATTAATATAACCCCACTAAGCTTCAGTTTTATTAACTATAAAACAGGAGCAATGATAATCATACCTACCTAATAGAGTAAGGATGAAATGAAATATTCATGTAGAGCACTCAGCATATGACACACTAAATACATGTTCACTATTGTAATTTTTTGTACCAAACTAAAGTATTTTCTATAGTACTTGACCAAACACTAAAATAAATCATAGATATTCTTAAGTATTATTAAATGAATAGGAAGAAAATGTATGCTGTGGGGGAAAGGATCACCCCAGACTTCAAAGTTTATATCATGGAAGGATATACATTTATTAAAGGTGATAAAATTCTGTACCTAGGTTTGGTGAGCTGAAGATGGCAGAGAAGCAAATCAATGTGTTTCAGACTCAGTGAATCCTGAAGATTTCCGGAAACAAATATAGGTTCTTCCTTTGAAATTTTCTGCTTGACCATGCAGGAGTCACCTGTAAGAATCACTTACAGGTCACTCATCTAAATCCACTCCTGGATGCTTTTCTAAAGGTTGCCATTTCAGGAAAATAGTCTATTTATTCATAATAACAATTTCTTCTGTATTGGAAGAGACTCTTACTTTAGATGCTAGTAAAACAGGACTCACTGAAAGAGACAAAGAGTATATAATGTCATGCAAGTCAAGAGGCTATACGACGGAAAAAGTATCCTTAAACATAAATCCCATGACATCAGAGCCATGCTTAGTATCTCTTGGAGGACTCATTCAAGGGCCTAGCATGAGATGAATAATTGCTGAACCACTATAAAGGAAAATACCAACAATGTTAACTAACTTTTGCTTGTTTCCATTGGGAAGAGTCTAATTGGAACCAGCCTTAGGCAGATACAACAGGTGCACTAAGGTCCTGACTGCCACTCCTACGCCCACAGAGAAAAATGGTGTCCTATTCCCACCATTCAGGTACTCCCGAGACTAGGTCTGGTGAAGAAGAACTAGTGCTCAAAGAGATCAGTTCTTGGAGAAAGTAGTTGAAAACCAGGGTGTCGGCAACATCAGAATGACACAGAAGCCTCACCTGGATCCAAGCCCTAATAACCATGTCCTAATGCTGGGAGAGGGGCAGACTGCTATAGACTGGAGAGGGCGTCATCACATATCACCATGTCTGTCTCACTACCTTTTTATTTTGACTTATCATGTGACCACCGTTCCTTCAGTTGTGTATTTTACACTGCTCACTCTAATAACTTTTCACTGTGGTCTTAACTAGTGCTGTTAAAAAGGCATCACTTTGAGAGAGGGTGCTCTCTGGAAGACTCACTTTCTCATTTTATTCCAGACTCTGCCTACATGTCACATCTTCGAGGACTTCCCCAGACACCCTCTTTAAATATGACACCTCCCACCTCCTTACTCGCTCTAGATCCTCTTCCAACTTTCTATTTCTTCTTAAAATTTTGTCAGTACCCTGTGTTATTTCTGGTCTATCTGTACAACTCAAGTCAGCTCCTAGAAAGTACCAGTTCTCCAAAACAAAGATTTATGGCTTCAAGATCCAGCGCTTTTAAATCTTTTGTGAACTATGTTTCTTCTTCAAATGTGTTTCTTTGGGCTTCCCTGGTGACGCAGTGGTTGATAATCTGCCTGCTAATGCAGGGGACACGGGTTCGAGCCCTGGTCTGGGAGGATCCCACATGCCACAACTACTGAGCCTGCACGTCTGGAGCCTGTGCTCCGCAACAAGAGAGGCCGCGATAGTGAGAGGCAGGCACACCGCGATGAAGAGTGGCCCCCGCTTGCCACAACTAGAGAAAGCCCTCGCACAGAAACGAAAACCCAACACAGCAAAAATAAATTAATTAATAAACTCCTACCCCCAGCATCTTCTTTTTAAAAAAAAATGTGTTTCTTCTGTGAACTGTGCCTCTTCCTCAGATATATCTCTATAATTATTCCTCTTACTACCTCCTTATGGCAGATGTTTTGCTATACATGGGGTCAGAGGAGGCTTGGAAGGGAGACTGCGTGAGTTTCTATGTCAAGCTCCATAGCTGCTGCTAGTGTTTAAGGGTTTAAGGTTTCTACCACCATTTATAAAGAGCTGCTATATCCAGTTACATAATATTTAGAGGCACGTGTCTTCTAAATCCGGTTCTAGAGCTATTGACAGAGAAAAGGGTGTACAAGTGTTGAGCTGGGAGCTGGTTGCTTTCTTCAACTAAAATTGTCCAAATGGCACTTCCTGATGAGTCACGGAGAGTCTATGGATTCCCATGTCATTACCAAGGTTACTGAAGCTCTCTGCTCTCCGAGCACATTTTCAACAGGGCTGGTTCTATAAAGAAACAGACAAGGCAGCTATTTTGTTTAATGTGAGGGCCCTCAAAAGGCTAGCCTGAATACAAATTTTATTCATATTTCCTTGATTTAAAATTCCTACCATAGTCACCTTCTAGAGATACACATCTCCTAAATAAATAAAGATTTTTTTTTTCTCTAAACACTAGAGTTACAAATTACCTACCTGACACATTACAGGGGTTAGTCACCCGATCAATATTTCATCACATGTTTCTTTAATCAGGAGAGCTCAGGTATCTGACATGCAAATGAAGAGTGGCAGTTGGTTATGAGAATTAAATAAGATATTGTATGGAGAACACTCAGCACTTAGAAGATGCTGAAAAAATAGCAGCTTTCATTACAGAGAAAAAAACAGATTGAATAAATGATTATTATAAACCTAATAATAACCTCTTTATGATATTGTTCCTCAAATTCTATGTAATTGTTATGAGAACCAGAAACATTGCTGCCACGTGTGCTCTTGCAGACCCAAGATCTTTAAAAAGAAGCCCAGGTGGTTTTCTCTTTATCATTTCTAATTCTGAACTATTCACACCAAAATGTAAATGATTAATATCAAATCAGTCTTCAGTATGGAGAAGAGAACACCAAAATGCCAGGTAACTTATAGGAGGCAGGTGTGCAACAATAAAAGCAATGCTGATTTCTTCTTGCGTCAGTCTGACAGACTTTATGTCCCTTTCCTTTTGACTTAGCCTCATGTTCTTCAGTCACTGAGGGCCCTGTCCACTGACTCAGTAAACTCTAGATTTCCCGAATGCTAACGTTTCCTCAGATGCTTGCCAAATGAAGACTCCAATTTACTTCTAATGTCAGGAGACACTTTAATTTCCTCGTCACTATTACCATTTCTCCCTGTGCTACTTATTTTCTCAAGTGAAGGCACAGTAGAATAAGGAAAGCGAATGCTTGAACAATCTCTCCGATGATTTGTGAGATATCAATAGGGGATTTGATTTTCCTTTTGGCTTTTGCAGACTAGGGGCAACAGCATTTATCCATAGGTTCTAACCTTTCTGGAACTATGACGTTGATGCCCAATGGGCTCCCCTTATGTAGACTTTGTGACCAAAAGTGTTAACAAACTTATGCCATTCATAACACTCTGATCAGAGAAGGAAAAACAGTCTCATTTCCTATGACAGACAAGATCCAATTTCCTCTGGAAAATCACCAAAGCAGATCTCCTTCATCAAACCTACTGGTTCGGGACTTCCCTGGTGGCACAGTAGTTAAGAATCTGCCTGCCAGTGCAGGGGATACGGGTTCGATCCCTGGTCTGGGAAGATCCCACATGCCAGGAAGAACTAAGCCCGTGCGCCACAGCTACTGAGCCTGCGCTCTAGAGCCTGTGAGCCAGAACTACTGAAGCCTGCACACCTAGTGCCCATGCTCCACAACAAGAGAAGCCACTGCAATGAGAAGCCTGTGCACCGCAAGGAAGAGTAGCCTCTGCTCGCCACAACTAGAGAAAGCCCGTGCGCAGTAACAAAGACCCAACCCAGCCAAAAATAAATGAATAAATTAAATAAATTTTTTAAAAAGTCACTTGGAAAACAAACTTATAAGACATTTATAGAATCTGTTACATTTTTTATGATTTTTTCCCTTAATCTTTTATTATTGTCTAACCCATATCTCACTCAATAGGAATTTTGCTTAGAGGCGTGCCCACAAGGTAACTTGATTTTCATTTCATTCATATTGTGTTGGCTTACATATTAAATAAATAATGAAAGTATTAAATACAAATGACGTAGAGAGTGGAACAAATCAACTGCTCCTTGGTAAGCATAGAGCTCACTGGCAGGGGGAGACGGGCACAGCGCACTGGAGAGATATTACATGTCAGGAGCTTTGAGCAGGCATGGACAACGGTCCATGTGCTTTCATGGGGAGTGGGAAGGGTGATGGTGAATTCAGCGCGCTGCTGCGTTTGTTCAGTAAAGATTGGCTAAAAGACCTTTACCCTATGTACAAAGTGCTTGGAGAGCGGAGTGGAGCTATTGAATATTTCTGCTTGGATTTGGTCTGAGATAGACACCACAGAGAACATGTCATTTGCCTCCAGATCTTAAACGAGTTCAACAGGTTAAAGAAAAAACTCAGTTGAGGAGTTGGCAAAAGGCAAGAGGGCTTTCACAGTGAGGAAACAGTATATGGAAACCAGAGAGGGAAGAACCATGGAAATACGTTTCAGCCACACTTTCTTAATGCCCACTTGGGAAATGTGGCCAAAGAATAGGGTGCCGGAAATGAAGTGAACAGATAGTATGATTTTAATCGCTATGCTCAGTTTTTCAATGAGTCTACACTATTCACCCCGGAACATCTAAGAGGCTCTCTGAGCATTCAGCTCGTTTTTACGTCACTTTGCTAAAATTTCTGAATAGATTCATGCGCTAAACCTCCTTACATTGATGAGAAAGGAGGGACGTCAAGAAGAACATCAATATGGGCCCCTTCCTAGCCCGTAGGACCCAGGGAGACTTCATCACTAGTAGACTGAGAAAATCAATGGGGCGTTTGTACCCAGGGAAAGTGCAAGCTTCCACCAGTCACCCTGCTGAGGAATTATGAGCACAATAAAGGTGCTGCATAACACCTTGTAAAGTTAGAAGGTTGACCTTTACCCACCAAGCCTTCATTTAGGGATCACTCATTACCTAACTCAAACCTTACTCCTTTTCCAATATGGGTTAAAATGTCACCTATCCATGGACAGTGTTTCCTGAACTCTATCCCACTGCCCCTTAGTCTGATAACATTACTCATCCCTTTGCTTGCCCATGCATGTCTCTTAAACCTCTGTAAGAGCACTTATTTCATCCTGCCTTAAGCCAAGGGATGTTGGATGCATATCTGTATCTTAAGGAATTGTGTGAACTTCCTGGACACTGGATTTGTACTTTACAGCACCTTCCACAGTGTAGTCAGTAGTTTCACAGTAAGTACTTATTTGTTCAACTGAAGAAATGAAGATATGAATAAGATGTCTTGATAGCCTGGAAGAGAAGTACAGTTGCAGTTATAAAACATGCTCCTAGAAATGATGGCAAGAGTTGGGAAGAATAAAGAATTTGGGAGAGGTCTAGTGTTCAGGTACAAGGAGATTAGAGGTCTGGAAAATAGGATCTTTGAGAAAAGGTCAAAGGAACTGGGATGGTTTAACATGGCAGTGATAAAATTTAGGGGAGTAATAAGAGGCTTTAATTATATACATTAAATAGCTAAGCAAAGGAAGATTCCCAGCTGCTGTCTTCTGGCTCTGCTGAGGATAAAACCAAGAGGAACACAATATAGTTTGTCTGATTTTCTTTCACATACTACTTAACATCAGGGTCTTTTCTTTGTCCACAATGTTTTTGTGTAACTGTAGAAACAAAGTAAGCAATGAGACTCTACTGGCCTAATCTACTCTACTAGGATTTTATTAGGCTTGTATGTGAACATACAGACTGGTCAGTGTCCGGGCCATTGTCCATGTGCCTGAAATTCCTCTAAACACTAGTGCGTGTTGATATGGCCCTTCAAGACTCTCTCTGAGTGCCATTACCTGGCCTGTTTTATGTGCAGGGTCCCACCAGTCTCTCAAGGATATGTGCTGTATGTGTAAATGTGTCTAATAAGGCCATGAGGAGACTGGGCCTGGGGTGGAGGTACTCTGTCCTGATGATACTTTATGTTGGTGCTGATCTAGATGAGGAAAAGAGAAATCCAGTGGAGTATTGCATAATTACTCAGGATGTGATAAAAGAACCCTGAGAACTTTCTCTTCCTATCAGAATGAGAAGGAGAGTGGGGAAGCAGATGTGGTCACTCTTCCTTAGCTGTTCGGTCAGCTTGCACTGGTACCTGTAGAACTAGACGTTCCTGGACAAATCACTTAGACCATAATGTGAAAGTTGTTTTTCACATGAGTATTAATTCTGTCTTAAGAAGTGACAACTGCTGTTAAAACAGAGGGGGATCCAGGCTTATTTGTGTGGTTGCATGTTTGTGTGTGTGCGTGAGCTGCATATTTATTTATTGTTGTCAGAAGACAAAGCCTCATAGCTGCAAAAGAGACAGACTGACCGCAGAGCTAGCCAGTGCAGAAGGAACTCATTTGCATAAATACTTTTCCCTACCCTGGGGCAGATTTGCAGCTCATCACTAAGGAGCTGTAGTGCGAAGAATGAGGAGAGGGAGAGAGGATTATTTCTTTCACTTCCTCAGTAGGTTGACCTCACTTTTCCCTTGAATAAGTGAGTCTGTGGTGGTGCCAGCATTCATGCTTTTCCACAACCCAAGTCGTACAGAGAACCACAGCTATTTTCAGTAGAATCAGACCCCAGCTGAGTAGCATTTTTCCCTTTTACTCTTTTCCCAGAAGTGAAAAATACAAAACGATCTGGCACTAGACATTAAGAACAAATACACTTCTCCAATTCTTGTTTTCCTCTCACAAACGTATTAAGGATAATAACAATAACAACGCATTACTTCTCCCCTCACTTGAGACTCACTGAAGCACACCATTTACCATCGGCATGATTTACAGATCATTTTGGTTTCTTGGATGGCAATTAAAATGAACATTCTGGTAATTATTCCTTTTTAATGACAACGCTATCTTTTTTAGATGAGCATCTCAACAATAACCAAAAAACAAATCAAAACAAACAAACACACAAACCCTCCAAACACCCTGGACTGATTAAATTAAAAAACAAGATGAGCAGTGAGTCCTTCTTGATTCAATCTGAGTTTTCAAAATGACGAACAGTAGTCATGAATGTTTTACGATTCACTCGAATGAATATTTTATCAACTTTGAATGCATCCACAAATTTCTCTTTTATTTTTGCCTTTTAAAAATAGTAAAACTGAAACTGTCTTGCCAAGATTTAAAGGGATATTAGTTCTCTCCTCACATATTCTGTCTGGCCTTGTGAGAGTGGCCCATTGTGCCCAAAGACAACAGTTTCTTTGCAGTGCTGAATCTTAGACACTAAAGGCAGCCTCTCTTCAATGGGGTTACTACAGGGGAAAAAAGAACATTGCAGTGCATCATAGCAGGGACAATCTAATCCTCTTTGCTGGTACATCTGCTCTGGCAGTTTTGCTCTGCAAATCAAAAGGCATCCCATCAATTAAAGTTCCTCTTCCTTTCATTTTTATTCAGCTTGTGAAATGTGACCAGTATTCACCGAAAAAAAAAAAAAAGTTTCAGGCTGCTTTGGTCACAAATATCCACCCCAAGGGTGTGCACTTTGATTTGTTGTCTGGTTTCCGCTGACTGTTCTTCCTCATTTTTTTTTTTTTTTTTTTTTTTTTAAGAAGGAGCCCTTCTCCTTTGGCAGAGTGCAGTATATTCAGAGAGCTTTACAAAACAAAGCTTTCAGCTCTGAGTCAGCAACAAACTCATCTTTGTTCGCATGGTTCTATTAAGGAAAGAAGGCCAATTTTCTGCAGGTTTCTATGGCTGGCTTCACAAAGGCATCTCTCTGTGTGCAAGCTCTCTGGCAGGAACAGCCGACTCTGAGATCATCGTTTTCCGTAATGACCAGCTGCAATGATCGGAGAAAGAAAATCATAAACTGGTTTATAGAGTGGTTTTTCCTAAGGAGCCTGAAACATAGATTCATTCACTGGGAGACACGAAATAAAGGCAGCTCATTGGTTGCATTCACATATACAGCCCAAGGCCTCCTCCACATTTTCCTTTATCTCCAAACACACTTTGATTGGATATTCACGTCATCCGTTTTGAGGAGGAAGTGAAGCTCATTTGCATTTCCCTGGGTTTCCCAGGAAATTCCCAGGAATTCTTGTCCTTCATTTGATGGTGTTTTCGCGTGTTTGGGATTACATTAAATTATAATCTCACAGTGTGTTTCCAGGTACTGAACTTTTGTCTACCCCTATAGCTAGAGCACTGTTAAGATCTCCAGTTGGCCCACAGGGAGATGGCTTAAGCGTTCTAGGACATATGGCAAACATTCAGAATAAACAAAATAGTCTTAGACTCCTGAAGCAAGGTTTTTCAAAAACATCAGCATAACCCTACTTATCATGAGGTTTAACAGGTAGAGTGTGCAGACATGCAGCTGTGTAGAGCAATCTATGCTAGTGCTGCTTCCGTAAAAGTGTTGTAGGATGGTTTTATACGTATTTGGATTTAAAAGAAAACTTCCAGATTAAAAAAATGTTAGTGGAGAATTCTGGTCTTAACAAAATGAAACTTCTTTTAACTGTAAGACTTAGAATCTTAAATATGCTAATGCACGTCGTCATTTTCTAAGAAAACTGCCTTCTCCCGACCCTAGTCCACACAGGAGCATCTGCTTAAACTAGTACTTTAAAGATCTCACTTTGGGGGAAATGCTGACCAAATCCAATGGGATGATTAACAACCAAAGCCTTCCAAAACTTAGGCTATCCTGGATGAAGTTTGCAAGAGGAACTTCAGACATTTGTTTTATTTTTTTATTATTTTAATTAATTAATTTTCATTTTTGGCTGCGTTGGATCTTCGTTGCTGCACAAGGGCTTTCTCTGGTTGTGGCGAGCGGGGGCTACTCTTCATTGCAGTGCACAGGCTTCTCACTGTGGTGGCTTCTCTTGTTGAGGAGCACGGGCTCTAGGCGCGAGGACTTCAGTAGTTGTGGCACGTGGGCTCAGTAGTTGTGGCTTGCGGGCTCTAGACAGCAGGCTCAGTAGTTGTGGCACACGGGCTTGGTTGCTCCGCGGCATGTGGGATCTTCCTGGACCAGGGCCGGAACCCGTGTCCCCTGCATTGGCAGGTGGAGTCTTAACCACTGCGCCACTAAGGAAGTCCCAGACATTTGTTTTAATATGAGTATATCAAATATTTATAGTCAGATGTTATCTAAAACTAGCTATTCAGAAATCAATTACAGTGTGAAATGAGAGAGCACTATACCTTTTTTCCCTCCAAATGCTGCCTTTTTACAGGTAGAGCCTTAGGAGATGTCTATTGGTTGTGTGATTCTCACTTCCCAGGTTTTATGGCATAGAAAAAGAGCCATAATGAAATTCAAAAGAGAAGCCGGGGCTGCGTAAGTACATGGAAACCTAGCAGGTACCATATCATTCCTTCTCAATTAATGGCTACCAGTAAAAGACTCCAGAAAACATATTATTGCCATATTTAAGTATGATATATTTTTTGTCATTATATAAGAACTGCTACCAAAGACTTTCTCCATTCTTCTTTTTGTTTCAAACAAGAAACATTTATGGAGTGCTTACTTTGTACCAGGTACATTGTAAATTGGGCAGACATGATCCCTGCTTTCCTGGAACATACTAGCTAGAAAAGAGAAAGGAGAAACACCATGCTTTATAATTTCTAGACATGTGATGATTTGTTCATTTTTCAGAAAGGATTTCTGTGCATTTAGAACTGTGTGGGTAGGGCAAAACTTACTGATATTTTGAAAGAATAATGCTGAAATAATGTTGGATTCATCCTGAAATTTGCCTGACTCAGAGGGCTCATCCTCATAGGCATCAGACCTATACTTTGTTGTTGCAAACACCTTGCATTTAGCATGACGGTATTTTGGGCAGAAATTCATGACAGATAAGGATGTGTCTTCCGAATTACTTGCCCAGCCCTCCTGAGCAACTGTTGCTGTTTTTCAGTGACTGATGAGTCACAGTTCAGAGGAGATAGAATCAGAGTGTCAATCGTAAAAAAAACGAAGGTGAATTCTACCTTGGAATCCCTGATACAAGTCTAAACTTATCTCAGGTTGGAAAATAAATCCTCAAGACACATATCTCAGTACTTGATATACTACAACACATAAAGGATTTTTCTGCACTCTTGAAGCAAGTTGGGACTTGGTTAAAGGGTGTTTTTCTTATGAAAGAAGGAAAGATAATGGCTGAACTATGGAACAAGACAGTGATAGAGAAGGTGTGATAAAATGTTTTTAAGACTTGCAAAAGTCATAATCTACATGAATTAAACATAGCCACCTCATAGGGAAACATATTACCTAATTGAGTAGTGTAAATTTTAAGTCAAGGAAACGTGACTTAGAATGTATATAATCTTGGGTTCTAGCTCCTGAGTATATGTACTTACTTCATCTTTTTCTATTGTTTCTTTTCTATTGTTTTAGTAAATAAATTTGTATAATTTCTACTGCAATTTTTCTCTTTGCTCTTTTTCTGTATATTTGTCTCTTTTTTTGAATCCAGATCAGTCTAGTCAATTTAAGTTTAGTTATTTATTCAAGAAGTATTTAACTGCCTACTATTGACTAAGCACTAAGGATTAAATGTTAAAAAAGAAAAGGATGCTTTTGTATGATGTCACTTGAAAAACCATTGTTTCCATATATAACTACATAAAACCATTATATATATATATAAAATGATATCTATTTTGTATGATGTATTATATCAGGTAGAAACTGTTTCTCCTCTTTAACTTTTATGCCTTTATTCCACCCACATACTATATATTAAGTGATAACAAGTACTTAAGGCATGCAAATGGCTTTTCCTCCCTCCCTCACCACTCTCATTACATTTCTGCAGAAGCTGCCCTGTCAGTTGTTTGAAGGATTTTAAATGGATCAAAAATAAGCATCACTATAAAAATGTGAAATTCTTTCTATCATTGCCAGCAAATACTCTTTGAAATCAACTGAATAGTACACCTTTTAATTACTGAAAGAGGAGACACTTATAAAATGTTAAAGCTTGCGGCAGTTTACTCATTCTGCTTACCTAAATTGACATTTGAACAAATTGCAGATTCATTCGTTCATTCACTTCTATGTTATGTGTGTGATATGTTTGTGTGTGAGAGAGGAAGAGAGAGTATCTAGTACTTGTCAAGAAGTGTCTAGAACCTGGGTGTACTGCAGTAAGTAAAACAGATAAAGGTGCCTGCCTTTATGGAGCTTCATTCTAACAGAGGGAAAGCTATTTGATAAAAGGCCAGGTAGTGCTATTTTCGAAAAGTGCTATGAAGAAAACTGAAGGAGTGTAAGGGCAGAGAGGACAATAGACAGGAAGCGTTTGATGTGGTGAAGGAGGATGGCCTCTCTGATGAGGCCACACTTGAGAAAAGACTTCAGTAAAGTCTGGGGCCAAGACTTTTAGCTATCTGGGGAAGAGCATTCCAGAAAGAAGGACCTATAAGGCAGAAGCATGCCAGTTGTGGTTGAGTAACAGAAAGGCAGCCCACAGGAGCAAGTGGAGGAGGGAGGGAGTGGTAGGAGATGCATTAACTAAACTAGGAGGCAGCTTGCACCTAGCATGGGACAAGGGGCAAAAGCAAATGGAGGCCCACTATGATTCAATGTCTGAAGATTTAAAAGTTACAAATCAAGCTAACATACTCTTAAATAAAATATGTTCTCTCTCCCTTCTTTAACCTTTATAACACCCAGGAGGCCAGGTTTAAATGTAAAATCCTTGGACTCATGATTGCAGGTTGGTGCATAAGCAGGGCCTCTGGTCCCTGGTCTGCCCCCTTCGCTTTCCACCTTCAGCTCCATTCTATATTGTGAGAGATTATACATATATATGGACATCCCAGACCATTTTGTCCAAGCTCCACATTCACCCCTGCCAACACCTGCCTCTTGGTTACCTCTTGGGTCTAGGGTGTGCACAGCTGCAGCGAAGCCTGTCCTTAGAGAGGTGGATCATATGGAAGAATAGATTGCAGCCCTGGAAGCAGGCTTGCAGACCTCTGGGCAGGAAATTCTGGGCCTCTGGAGAACCAGGGCATGTTCTGTAAGTGGGCTGTATACTCCAGTTGTGCATATTTCAGTGACTTGCAGACGCCTCATCTGGTGGCAGGTGAGTGGGGGCAACTGGTGGTGCAGCTGGGGAGAGGTGAAAACTGGGCCCTGAAAAGTACTTGCTCCAGCCTGGGTTCTAAGAAGGGTACCAGCTGGCTTTGTAGGCCTTGGTAGGGATTTGGCTCTTAATGTAACAAAGCTGGGAAGACACTGAAGTGTTTCAATTTGCATTTTCAAAGTCTTACTCTGCTTGCTGTGTGGAGAGTAGCTTGGAGTAGAATAAGAATGAAAGCTGGGAGCCCGGTTAAGAGGCTGTTGTAGAGTTTTAGACAAGAAATGGTCATTGCTATGGGTTCCTGATTAGTTACTGATAAACAAAATACCTCACACTCTTAAAAGCCTTTGGAGATTCTAGAAAACATTCTTCTTTGGGAGGAGAGCAAAAGTGAGAACTGAAAGCTTCTATACCCACACAGTTTACCATCTACATTAGCATGTCTTTATTATTCAGCTGTTTTCTCTAACACAATTTTACTATTACACTATTTTTTATCAACATGACTTTATTATTTCAGGAAACTCTTGCCCAAAAAGATAGAAATTGCAAATAAGTTTATTATTTGCTCCAGGAGCTACCAGACAAAAAAGTAGAATGCACATCAGACTGTTCAACTTTTCTGTAGGTAGCATCAGTCGACTCTTACTCTGTAAGACCTAAACCTTCCTCTAGAAAACCTCACCTTGCCATGTTCATCAAGTCTAATCTATTATATCACGATCCTCGCACAATCTCAATAAAGTTCTCTGTACTGGAAGACTGTCTTAAGTCTCAGAATCTCATAAATCTCCCAACTTTGCCCACCCTCCTCAGAAAGGCTGCCAAAGTAGTATTCTCCTTTATCTCATGAGGAATAGATTCAGCTTTGTCTCATCCATAGTTTAATTTGGTGATATTTGTAGTGAAGCTGTTACCGAGTCCAAGCTCGCTCTGCTTGCCGCACGAAAGGCCGATGAATTGGAGACGAGGTGTTGAGGCAAGGAAGACGACTTTATTCGAAAAACCGGCAGACCGAGAAGATGGCGACCAGTGACTCTGAAAAACCATCTAATCAGGGTCGGGACGCCAGTTTCTTTTATAGAATCAGAGGCAGAGAGGCGGTGAGGAAGTAAAGTAAAAAGGCAGAATAGAGAGGGAGAGGCGGTGAGGAAGTCAAGTAAAAGGGCCATCGGTCTTGCAAAACATCTCCTGGAATGAGCAGCCTCGGTGAGGGGATGTGTCAGTTTCGTCTTTCTTGCAGCCATCCACAGGAAGGTAGGGTCAGATTGTCCCTCTGTGAGCTGAACAGCAGAGGGGCAGGGTTCCCCGAGGCAGGCCATTATGTATGATTATAATAACAAAAGCAACGAAAAGCGAAGGTTAAAGTCAAAGAAACAGATCCCACGTGCAGTCGGATTTAGCTCTTCCCTGTTACAAAGCATCTTGGAGGCCCTTTGAGATCTGATCAAGATCTCACACTTCTGCAGCCCAAGACCACCTATCTGGAAATAGAGCACTTCTCTGAAAGTCCTCGAGCTTTCAACTCAGGGATATTGCTTTGGGTCCAACCTCCTATTTCCTTTTCTTTTCCTTTGGCTCCCCCAATACTGACTTTATTTGCCTTCTAGGAGTAATAAGCCTTTTAAAGGAACTCTTTGGTTATCTAATTAGATTTGTAAACCTCCTATTCTTGCTGGAAATCTGCCTTATTACTGTGATATTGTGATATATTATGATACATAAGAAATATATATTTGGTTATTCAGATATATTGCTTGTCTTAATTTAATTTTTATTTTATATTAGAGCATAGTTGATTTACAATTCAGATGTATTTCTTATAGATATATTTGGTCTTTATCCACAGTTTCTGGCTCACAGCTCCCCAAACCCTTGGAATTTTCTGAGCTATGAGCAACGGGAGCATCTTCTGTTATAATATCTGTTCTCTTATCCTCAGTTCCTGAAAACACCTCAGAGCCATAAAGGTGAAATAAGTGTCTTGTCATTCATAGCAAGTGCCTTTCCACCATAACTGGGTTTATGTTAATGAGGTGACTTTTGGAAAGCACCTAAGTGTGGGTACTGACCCAGGGGAACCAATCAAGAATAGGGGGTTGGAAATTTAAGTCGCACACTCTCCTGATTCCAGTGAGGGGAGAGGGGGTTAGAAGTTGAATCAATCACCAATGGCTAGTGATTTAATCAGTCATGTCTATGTAATGAAGTCTTCATAAAAACCCCAAATGAGGGGGTTTGGAGAACTTCCAAGCTGGGGAGCCGGAATGCTTCCAAGTGCCACAGTACTGGGCCCCAAACTCTATGAGGACAGAAGCTTCTTTGTTTGGTACCTCACCTTATGTATCTCTTCATCTGGTTGTGATTTATATCCTTTAATACCCTTTGTAATATCCTTTTAATAAAAAAATCATGTTGGAAAAACTGGATATCTATATGCAGAAGAATTAAACTGGATTCTTACCTTGCACCATACACAAAAATAACTCAAAACAGATCAAAGACTTAGACATAAGACCTGAAACTATAAAATTCCTAGAAGAAAACTTACGGAAAAAGCAATAATTGACATTCATTTTGGCAATAATTTCTTGGATAGAACACTAAAAGCAAAGGCAAAAAAAGCAAAAATTGACAAGTGGGATTATATCCAAATACAAAGCTTCTTCACAGCGAAAGAAATAATCAACAATGTGAAAAGGCAATTACAGAATGGAAAAAATATTTGCAACCCATATATCTGATAAGGAGTTGATATCCAAAATATATAAGAAACTCCTACAACGCAACAGCAAAAAAACAAAGAATTTAATTTAAAAATGACCAAAGGACTTGAATAGAGACTCCTCTGAAGAAGACATACAAAGGGTCGACAGATATATGTAAAAGGAAATTTTGATGTGATCAAAACTGTTCATTTGAGAAACATCTTAGAATGAAAAGGGAACAAAATTCCAAGTAGCAGATTGTCTGCATTTTTATTGATATACAAATTCACCCAAAAGAAATTAAGTTTCCAAAATTGCTTCCTTAAGAGATTAATTGGTCAAAGCAAAAGAGGACTGGGAAAAACTTAAAACTATCTCTCATTTATTTCCCTTTAAATCAAAACACACACCTCAAGGTCTTTATCCTACTATTCCTCTTCCTCCATCCTATTCTCCTCAATCTCCCTCTCACCCTGTTTGTTCCTCTAGTCTGTTCTCCTTCCCTTCTCTTCAGCCAGAAACTCAATTACTTCTTAAAGTTAAACAGCCCTCAGAATAGAAGAATTCCTTGAGGTTGGTTTTAAGCTCCACTCTTCCTCTGAGTTGTGAGCCATTGCCAAAGACTTTCCAAAGCCCATATAGGACAAAAACAAAACAAAACAAAACCTTATAGAGACATTTAGAATTGTTTTAGGAATTTATAATTCAGGGGCTCCAGATCTATACCAATTAGTTCATATATTAGTGGGAACATTAGATGGAAGAGGCAAAATGGAAAGAGTCTGATGGTGACTTAAAAGGACCCAAATTTCATAAGAAATCAGAGAGATTTAGAAAAGCTATAGATGTTAGACAAGGTCTTTTGAAGGTTCCCCAAAAATCTTTTCTGTGAAAATGAATGGATTCTATTCCAAGCCTGTAAGCAAAGGAAGGATGAGTTCAGAGACTTTATTTTTTTTTTCTCAATCATCTTTTTTTTTTTTTAATATAACTTTAAAAATAATTAATTTATTTCTGGCTGTGTTGGGTCTTTGTTGCTGCACATGGGCTCTCTCTAGTTGCAGCAAGCAGGGGTTACTCTTCGTTGTGGTGCATGGGCTTCTCATTGTGGTGGCTTCTCTTGTTGCGGAGCACAGGCTCTAGGTGTGGGATTCAGTAGTTGTGACATGCGGGCTCAGTAGTTGTGGCGCACAAGCTTAGCTGCTCCGCAGCATGTGGGATCTTCCCGGACCAGGGATCGAACCTGTGTCCCCTGCATTGGCAGGTGGATTCTTAACCACTGTGCCACCAGGGAAGTCCCGGTGAGTTCAGAGACTTTAGGGAAAGGCTCTTACACACGCTTAGACAGCATTCAAGATTAGCTCTTGAAACAGGAGTAACCTTGATTCTCTCTTCACTTTTTAGAAGTGCCCTTAAGCCAGAAATAAAGGATTTAGCATATAAGCAAAAAATAGAGTGGGAAATAGCCCCATTGTCAGATCTCCAGCACTTTGCTGGTGGACATTTTGAAAAAGGCTTTGAACAAAAGCAGAATAAGAATTAAAATAAATTGATGACCTTACAGATAAATAGTCAGAGGCTCCTACCTCAGTCATAAACACCAGAGGAGAGAGTCTTGTGATAAAGATTTTTAAACAGATAGATACAGCAAACAGAAAAGATGTTGTAAAAAGAATTGTCTGGTTATAGCTAAGAAATTAAAGGCAAAAATGAAGCAAGTGATCGATGAAGGTACTCTGAGGAGCAATCATGCACTTAATTCCCTTCACTTTTACAAGGAGAAATTTCTTTACATATTGAAGAACAGTCTTAAAATTTTTTGATTGATATAGGCATATGGTAGCTGGAATAATATTCCCACCAAGATGTTCATACTTTGGTCCTCTGTCACTTTATGTTACATGGCAAATAAGGACTTTGCAGATTATGAGGTAAGGACTTTGAGGTGTGGAAGTTATTCTGGATTATCTTGGTGGGCTTGATATCATTACAGAAAATTTGAAAAACACAACTTTCTCTGGATGGAAGCAGAAGAGATATAACACAGAAAGAAGTTCAGAGAAGTTTGAAGCATGTTAAGGACACTAGAATTCAAATTAGCAAAACTTTAAGAGACTCTCAAACTTCTAAGGCTTAAGGTATTGCAACTGAGATCAACTCCTGGGATTCAATGACTCTCCCCCTATCTTTAATAACAGGGTGACCCATATATATATTTCTAAATATCACATGCAATTCTGGACTCTATCTAAGAGTCCAGACACTTAGCAAACTGCTTAGACTCTGGACTCCAGACTGCTTAGACTCTGTCTCTAAGCAGATATGGTCAAATATTGCAGGTAATTAGGGGAATAATATATTATATCAAGAAGTTTGAAAAAAAAAAAAAGAAGTTTGTTCAGCCTGTTCTCATATTCTTTCTAAACAACCCTTGAATGACCTAAAATCTGAGACCAGGTCTTCTAGAAAGAGTCCTTCAGGCATTGTTCACAACTAGAACAGCTGTAAAATTCCAAGGGGTTGATACTTGGATTCATATCTTTCAAATAAAAAGGTACAAAATATTCTTGAATCACCGGAAGATGGTCCTTAGCAGAGATCTCAAGATGAGGGTTCTCTGGATCTCTCCAGAAGCAGACAGTATTCTGAAGGAGATTTTTTCATCTCAAGATCTTAAGACTGAGCAGATGACTAAGTGATGTATCTACATCTATCTCTGTGTCTATAGAGAGCTTCCACCAAACATCCACAGAATAAGACTGTGGATTGTAATGCTTTAATCTCATTATTTTGTTCTTTATTTTTCTAGACATTTTCTTTCTTCTTTTGCTGGACTAAGACTATCTTTAACTATGTTTTTTAAGAACAAAAAACCTATTATATTCCTAATTTTAATGTTTGCTTCCTTAGTCACTCCATTGTATGGGTCCCATGAATGACTTCAATTTACTAGCCAACTAAAGTATGCAACTAAAGTAACAGAAAGTACACGTTCCTTTGGGAGCCCCCCAGCTTCCCTTGGTACCAATTCCTTATACTAAATCCATTGGTTTCCTGGGTAATTGTATTTGACTGTTAACTAACATTGTACATAGAGAACCCCACAACAGACCAGACAATGAGAAATCTGAAACCCCATATCATATTGTACTTAGAAAAGGAGGTTCCTGTCTCCACTGAAACAATATTCAGTGATCTTTTGTTGGGCCTCACTTCTGAAACTGAGCTTACGCAAAAATAGAACTGAGAAGAGGATCATGGTACAAATGGTATATATTTGAAGGCCAACTAACTTTCAAAGATCTAAGAAAGAAACAGTTTTTCTTCTGACTTAGATCTGCTTAAGAATCTTGATACTGCAAACTTCATTGCCTGGTACTGAGCCTTTCTTGACAAGTGGTGCCAAACTTTACAACACTATTTGACAGTCCATTAGGGTAGATTGTCCAAAAACAGATTACTGACAGGCTTCCAATGACTGGTATTGGATTTGTGGACAAAGGACCACTGATTTCTACCTGCCAACTGGACAGGGACTTGTTATATTGGTAATCTGATTCCTATCTTCAAGATAGTCTGCATCACCCAGGGACCGTTTTGGCCCATCCGTTTTTCCTTTTAGAAAAAGTTCACCATGTGCGTTAGAATAGGCCTGGGGAGTAGGAAGAAACCTACATGCCACGGTTCACAAACTAACAAAAGAGCTAGAAAGTGCCTCCTAGAGAAGTGTCATTTGAGAAATTCATGAAATTGGACAGGTGCTGGTTCAGAACAGAGCCTCTTTAGATATAATATCGGCTGCTTACGAGGAGTATGTGCCGTTTCAGGGGAAGAATTGTGCGTATGTTCTTGCAGAATTCTTTTGTATCTTTAATATTACCAAAAAGATTTGGGAGGGAACAAACCATAAGATGATCAGTTTGGCTAATAAACCTCTATTTGGTATGTTGGCTCTCTGGTTTGAGGATGAGATCTATTCTGACTAATTTGGACACCTTGATTCCTGGCTGACAAGTGAATTGCAAACTCTAATCATAATTCTTCCCTCAGTATTTGTCTGGTTGCAGTGTTCAGATATGTGAGCTCCAGATTTTTGAACATTGCTAAGTAGCCACTGGGGCACTGAAAGATCCAACAAATGACCATCCAACAAAAGGAATAGGAAAACCTGACACTTGTGGAGGTTAAAACAACCATCTCTGGATACATGATACGCTATCACGACAACTCATGTGATGACAATTTAGGTCCAGATGTTAACGGACCTCTCACAGCCCAAGCTGAAGAATTACCACATGGCAGGACAGTGAGAACTGAAACCCTCTACATCCGTTCTGCTTATGGAATGTATAAGCATGACTTTTATTATTTGGCTGTCTTCATTAATATGACTTTATTGCTCTTCATCAATATGAATTTAACATTCTGGAAAACTCTTGTCTAGAAAAAGAGAAGATGAGAATAATTTTGTTTGTTCCATGGACTCTCTTAAAAGCCCATTTAAGGGCTTCCCTGGTGGCGCAGTGGTTGAGAGTCCGCCTGCCGATGCAGGGGACACGGGTTTGTGTCCCAGTCCGGGAAGATCCCACATGCCATGGAGCGGCTGGGCCCCTGAGCCGTGACCGCTGAGCCTGCGCGTCCGGAGCCTGTGCTCCGCAATGGGAGAGGCCACAACAGTGAGAGGCCCGCGTACCGCAAAAAACAAAACAAAACAAAAAAACCCATTTAAGTAAACACCAAACTGTTCAACTGTTCAGTAGAGAGCATCAAACAACTGTTTACTTCCCTAAACCCTTTGAAACTCATGCTTCTAAATCCTCACCTTGCTGTGTCCATCAGTCCTAAATTATAATGATCCATACCAATCTCAATCAAGCCCTGCATTGAATATACACCTTAAACCAGACTCCCAATCTTCACAAATACCTTGATTTTGTCATTTCTTTCTGAGATGCTATTAAAACTCCCTCAAGATTGTATTCTCTTTTTTTAAAATTTAATTTAATTTATTTATTTGGTGGCTCTGGGTCTTAGCTGCGGCATGTGGGATCTAGTTCCCTGACCAGGGATCGAACCCGGGCACCCTGTATTCGGAGCGCAGAGGCTCAGCCACTGGACAACCAGTGAGTCCCTGTGTTCTCCTCTACTATGGTAAGAATACACTGAAACTTTATGGTATCCACAGGAGATCTATATTTATGTCTACATCTATACATTCTTTTTAGCCATATTAGTGGGCTTTATGTTATCTCACTTTGATTTTAATTTGCATGTTTCTGACAACTATTGATATTGAGACCCTTTTCATGTACTTATGAAAACCTGTATCAATGCAAATTATAAGAGAAAACCCTAACAATTTATAACAAATAGTTATAATGATGATTAAAATCAACAATAATATAGAATTAAAGACAAAGAAAGAATAGCAGCAAATGAATCCTGTAATTTACTAAAAGCTACACTGAAGTATACTAATAATAGTGTACAATTCTACTAGAAAATTTCAGGAATTTCAACTCTCTGAAGGGATGTGCCCAGTAGGGCTTTACAACATTGTGAAGCACAGCATAGCAGCCAGACTTCGTAACAGAATGCTACATTAAAGCCCTTAGAAAATTCTTCTAACAGTAACTTTGGTTTATAAACAGCAACTATTAATGACCTTTTATAGCTCACTTAATACGTTTCTGTATACTGAGGAGGACCTTCATAGTAGTCCTTGGATCACACTTTGAATATCACTGATCTAAGCATTGGTTCCCAAAAGGAAAACCACTGAGATATTTTCTCAAAGAGCAGATTTATTGATATGATTTCCATATCTATATATTAATAAAGTAGAATATCAAAATACTCACCTTGGAAAAAAATCTCCTAAGTTGTCAGATAACAATATATGTTTAGAAGGTGTTAGCTATTTGTATCCTGTATGTACTACAAAGAATGACATGCTTTTATATATTTAGGGAGTTTATTCAAAAAGTGGTACAAAGAAAATAATAATAAGTGTATTATCAGTTATTATGTATGGGTTCCTACTATCTAACAGATAGTAAGAGGTTGATCCATTCAGAAACATACCACAATGTACCTGCTAAAATGTGCATTATTCTCTTGGGAGGCTAGTTTTTCTAGCACGTTTAGTTGCTAAATGATTAGCAATATATTTGCATAAGAGAAATTTTTTACCTCATTAAACAATTTCCTTAACAGTGCTGCAAGTTCTACAGCTTGACCTCTAACAAAGACAGTGGGGTATTGTTTTAAATTTTCTTTAGAACTATTAAAATTGAGGCAAACTAAATTTTTGCTTAAAAGAAAACGTATTAGAATAAACTATAACAAAAGTACCCAGTAGTTTCTTAATGAGCTTCAATAAAGTTGTCTGAAGTGAACTGTCAAAGATACTTTCAGGAACTAGAAATAAACCCATAGAGGCCAAACTCCCAGTCTGAGTCTCTGCCCCAGTTAGTGTTCTTAAACCTGATATAAAATATCAAAGCAAAATTTATTTTCATTATCCTTAGAAGATAATCCCCAATAGTAGCCAGAATTGCTATTTGTAGCTCACTGAGAATTCAAGATCTCCCAGTTAATAGTGTGTTTAAAAGTTCTATTTATGACCAGAAAATAAACTTATGGTCTAAAACATTTTGTAAATTTGTAGATGCAAAGGCAATGTAGTTTTTTTGTGAAACTGAGGTATTTTATAAGCTGCTCTATGGTTTTCTAGTTAGAGGATGTAGGAAAACGTTTTGTTTTGCTTTACTATCTGAAATATCTTTTGGAAAGGTTTTTCTTTTGGCTTCAGTTGTTGGCTTGTCTTGTCTGCTGTACCACAGGTGCCCCCAGAACCTGAGGGTCTGTCCAAGAACTTAGCACTCTGGAGAGGATGTGGGTCTGAATGTCATGCTGACGTTGAACATGGAGAAACTCAAGAAGGCAGACAAAAAGGTTGAAACCCTTGGATGTCAGTGTGGAGGATACAGACTGAAACTGGGAGGACAAAAATGAGGGCTGCATAGTTGTCCTGCTGATCTCTGCGTGATGGGGGATAAGAGAGAATGGTGATAGCTTTGTAGAGATATGTATCCAATAGTCCCTGGACACCATGTTCTGCATCCTAAATATTGTTTAATAAAGATGATGATCACAAAATAGGAAACCCAGAAAAGGCCAGAAGCTTAACTGGAGAAGGCCAAGGCTAGGACAGAAGAAACCATGTAAAAGAGTATTAAAGGGTTTTTTTGTTCATTTGTTTGTTTTAACTATGCAGAAGTAAATTTCCCATGCAGCTTATGAATTAAAGCTTCAGGGTACCTCCCCTGATGAGTGTGAGATTTCTGGGAGTTACTGTGAGTTTTAAATGGAGGGGAGAATCCAGGTTGCTATCAGGAAGCATTTCTCTGTTGGTATCTCTGTTAAATGGCTCAAGAAATCTCTGAAGAAAGGACCTTGAATCTGCAGTAATTTTGGTGGTTGATTTTCTTATTCTAAATAAATCATCACTTTTGTACCTCATATTGTCTTTGCTCTGGGTGAAGTGTCTCCCAATATTGTATAAGCTTCAGGTTCAACAAAATCTGGATCAGCCCTTGATTTTGTAGTTTGTATACAATTTCAAACAGGCAGCTGGACTCTTTCTTGACACTTTAGAAACGTGTATCCTGTGAACAGACGATTTATGAAACATCTGTAGTTTTTGCTATTCATGTCTGAGTGATCTCCTTAAAAAGACCCATCTCAGAGACAAGGTCACTAACAGAGGAGAGGGTCTCTAACATGAGACTGCCTTCTAACAGTTTTGGTTGCACAAATGCTCTTATTTGGTCTTCTTCTAATACATAGCCATTAAGAGATGAAAAAACCTGGTCATCATATATATTATGTATGAAAAATGAGACACCACGTAACAGGGAGCAGCTGGAGCCATTTGGGTCATTGACACATTTAGTACATTATTATTAAATATGGAGAGTAATTTTTAATGCTTCTGAAAGCAAGAAGTTCATGTCCTTTTGTACTTTGGCAACATTTTTAATAATATAAAATGTTTTTTCTCTAACAGAGGATACATACAATAGGATAACAAAAAATTCCCCTACTTGCAGAGTTCACTTATTCAAGCTTTCATCACCTAGTAGGTACTCATATTTGTTGAATGAAGGAATTCTTTCAACTCTCAGATAATGACTCCTAGATATAAAGGATATATATTTAAATGACCCAGGGATAAACTTCAAAAAGTGCTTGTTTATAGATGGGAAAATAGTTTTTGAGGAGCTTTTCAAATTACTGAGTGTATTTTGATTTTAAAATATATATCTTTTCATTGCTAGCTACTGGCATAGTTGCTGACATGTGGTAGATGCTCAATAAATGTTGGTTGAATTAATGAATGAACTGGACATATTTAGGGTTAGTTCATTCATCTGAAATTATACGTAGTTTGTATACATTTAGGTTGACAATTTATTTGAAAAATGATACGGGATTGTCAGCAATATATGGAAGCTATCGCTGATGACTACTATGCATGAGACCCTCAAGGAAAATCCAAAAATAGGTTAGGCGAGAAGTAGAGAAAATTTTGTAGTCTTAGACTGGCAAACTTGCAGTAATTAAATGGCCAAAGATAGTAAGGAGGGCCAGTAATAATCATGGGCCAGTAAAAAGGACGAAGGAAGAAATGTGAGGTTGTGAAAAAAACACATAAAAGGGATAATTAAGATATGTGTGGGAAGTTACAGTTTACTTGATGAAGCTAAAACAATGGTATGTTGAAGAGTAATGAGATGTTTGTTTAGAAAATATGGGGAATGTGGGCCCCGTTGATGAAGGGCCTTAGACGCCAGCCTCAGGAATTTCGATGAGAGGTCAAAGGCGAGAGAAAGTGGTTCTAAGAGACTGACATCATAAAGGTAGTGTTTGAGGAAGATAATCCTGGCAGCAGTGTGCAGGATAGAATGATAGGCTTGGAGGCTAGAGATCTAGCACATAACTGGGGGCTTCACAGTAATCCCAGTAAGAAGATAAAGTTCTGCTCTTGGGAGGTTTCCAGAGAAAGGAAGAGGAAAATACAAATTCACAAAGTGGGGCAGGGACAGTGTTTGATTGACTAGGGGGAGACTCAGGGTGCCAGTTAAATAGTAGGGTCATTTGACTGGGTTTAAGACTTATTTACATTTCAGATATTGCAGACACCATGAGACATGCCCTCTGCATAGATGATGGAAAAAGGATGAAACACTGAGATATAAGTTGTAAACTTTAGGAATTACCAACCTAAATATGATAGCTGAAACTGCAAGAATGGTTAAACATAGAAAATATACAGAAAGAAGAGAACATAATATCAAAGTAAGCAGTGTGAGTCAAGAATAGGGAAGGAGGTGGGAAAGAGGGAAACTGTAGCCAAGGAAATAGGAATATCATGTCTTAAGAGGAGAAGGAAGATTTCAAGGAAACAGTGACCAGTTGGGCCAACCGTAGTCAAGTAAACTGAAAACACATTTGGAGATGTGAAAGCTTAGGGAGGAAATTAATTCATCTGGGGGCAGAGGAGGGAGAAGAAATTATTTTCCTTCTTTTAAAAAGAACTTTTTTATAATTACCCTGAAAAATATGAGGATATACGTTGTATTACCAATGCTTCCAAAAAGATTAATACAAATTTTAATATAAAGGGTTATACCAGTGATGTACAGACTTGATTCAGTATTGCTGCTGAGGACTTCCCTGGTCACACAGTGGTTAAGAATCAGCCTGTCAATGTCGGGGATGTGGGTTCAATCCCTGGTCCGGAAAGATCCCACATGCTGCGGAGCAACTAAGCCAGCGCGCCACAACTACTGAGCTGATGTGCCACAAGTACTGAAACCTGCGCACCTAGAGCCAGTGCTCTGCAACAAGAGAAGCCACGGCAATGAGAAGCCCGCGCACCACAACGAAGACTAGCCCCTACTCACTGCAAGAAGAGAAAGCCCGCGTGCAGCAACGAAGACCCAACGCAGCCAAAATTATAAATAAATAAATTTATTTAAAAAATAATAAATAAAAAAAGAGAATAATTGGAAGCTTTCCTTACTAGATAGTAAAGCAGAAGTTTCTAAAGAATTTTTTAAAAAGTGATAAAAAAATATTGCTGCTGAAAGCTATAAAGTGAAAAAACTAGATGATTTTTAATCCTCACCACTGAAGATAAGCAGATAAAACCAACTCCTAAATGGAAGAATTAGATATACTTTTTTTTAAAAAGAGAGATTGCTTTTACTTTATTTATTTATTTTTGGCCGCGTTGGGTCTTTTGTTGCTGCGTGCGGGCTTTCTCTAGTTGCCGCGAGTGGGATCTGCTCTTCGTTGTGGTGCACGGGCTTCTCATTGCAGTGGCTTCTCTTGTGGAGCATGGGCTCTAGATTAGCGGGCTTCAGTAGTTGTGGCACACAGGCTCGGTAGTTGTGCCTCGCGGGCTCTAGGGCGCAGGCTTAGTAGTTGTAGCGCACAGGCTTAGTTGCTCCACAGCATGTGGGATCTTCCTGGACCAGGGCTTGAACCTGTGTCCCCAGCATTAGCAGGTGGATTCTTAACAGCTGCGCCACCTGGGAAGTCCCTAGATATACTTTTAACTTTAGGGTGGATGAGTCATTTTTTAAGAGTTCTTTGCTGGACTATTCTTAGTGACTTGATACAGAGGCTCGTGGATATGTTTCTGTTCTCTTGCTTAGTTTTCAAAGCACTGGAAATAGAAAGTAGTAAAGCATTTAACCTTGTGGAAAACATTAAAAAAATGCTTATTCCTAAGCTCACTCAAAATATGTGAGAGATGTGAAAACAAGTCAAAAGTTGAAGTTAGAAGGAAATTGAGACTTGCACTCCTGGCTCTGTGACTGTAATATTTACAAAGGAAGTAAAACAAAAATGGACTTCTGTTTTAAAAGATAAAGGTCTATATGTATTTGATAACAAACAGTAAATTATATTTAAGTACTTTTTTTTTTAAACATCTTTATTGGGGTATAATTGCTTTACAATGGTGTGTTAGTTTCTGCTTTATAACAAAGTGAATCAGCTATACATATACATATGTTCCCATATGTCTTCCCTCTTGCGTCTCCCTCCCTCCCACTCTCCCCATCCCACCCTTCCAGGCTGTCACAAAGCACCGAGCTAATATCCCTGTGCCTTGCGGCTGCTTCCCCGCAGCTATCTACCTTACTACGTTTGTTAGTGTGTATATGTCCATGACTCTCTCTCGCCCTGTCAAAACTCACCCTTCCCCCTCCCCATATCCTCAAGTCCGTTCTCCAGTAGGTCTGCGTCTTTATTCCTATCTTACCCCTAGGTTCTTCATGACATTTTTTTCCCTTAAATTCCATATATATGTGTTAGCATACGGTATTTGTCTTTTTCTTTCTGACTTACTTCACTCTGTATGACAGACTCTAGGTCTTAAGTACATTTTTGTGATACATGGTAAAACATGAGTTCCTATTAAACTGACTATATGTGGTCAGTTTTCCTACCCAAGCTTATTGATAATGTAAGGCTAACAAGGCTGAAAGTTATTTGCAGTTAATTCTTTGCAGTACTATTGTCAAATATGTATGCACTGGTGCTCAATGCTTATACAGGTAACTGGTTTATTAGGCAGGTTCATCCTGGTTGGGTATTAATTATGAAATAATTTTATTTTTTTCCAATTGCTACTTTCAACCATGCTCTGTTAAATCACCATTTCCAGTACTCTTAAAATTATCTTAGATTGTTTCCATAACTTTTCATCCATTCCAAGACATTAAAAAATTGATCCCATTCTAGAATGACATAAGTTCAGCTACATGCTAGATTAGCACACTTCCTCTCTGTGTCTTGTGCTTGTTTAAAGGTCTAAGGAGATTGCACTGTGGAGTTATGTGTGTGGGTCCTGTTCTTTCATTTCTTCTCCCTTTCTAATTCTGTCCCCTCCTTTTCTGGGTTTACCTTTCTCCTCTTACAGCAGAACATGGGAAGAGAAATATGAGATAGGCCAAATGTTTACACCTGCGTTCCAAAGCTGGCTTTCTTACCTGGGATGAGAGCATGAATTATTAAAGAGTTCTACTCAGATTCCTACTCTGGGATACCTCCCATATTCTCTTGTTGGTATAGTCTTGCTGTTCATGATGTTAGTAATGCAACTCAAGCCTGGATATCCTGCCTGCAGTTTCTATCTGGATAAATAGTGGGAGTGCAGACTGCTCCAATAGAGCTTCTTTACTACTGTCTTTCACCAGTTCAACTGTTTTAACCAAATAGATACAGAAGGCATATCCCCAACCCTGTTGCCCAAGGGAAATTAGATGTAGTTTCTCCTTTTTGCAGATAACCCCAAATTCAAAGGATTCTCTTCACTTGGCTTGTGGTGGCTGAAGGGATGGTGGAATCATCATCTTTTCCCTTTTGCCTTTCAGGCAATTGATGGCGATAGCTCCCCACCCACTGTAGCTAGCTCCCTAGATCCTTAATCATCACCTGTTGGCTTCTCTTTATTAACTGTCCACATCCTTGTACAAAGTTCTTTTATTAATCTCTCTTCAATAACCTATTAGAGGGCTTCTCTGGTGGCACAGTGGTTAAGAATCAGCCTGCCGATGCAGGGGACATGGGATCGAATCCTGGTCCGGGAAGATCCCACATGCCACGGAGCAACTATGCCCGTGCGCTACAACTACGGGGCCGGTGCTCGAGAGCCTGAAAGCCACAACTGCTGAGCCTGTGTGCCACAACTACTGAAGCCTGCGTGCCGAGAGCCCGTGCTCCACAAGAGAAGCCACTGCAATGAGAAACACCACAGCGAAGAGTAGCCCCCACTTGCCACAACTAGAGAAAGCCCAGCGCAGCAACGAAGACCCAACCCAGCCAAAAATAAATAAATTTATATATAAAAATAAAATAGCCTATTAGAATACACCTTGTGTGTCCTGTCATGATTCTGACTGAAATGAATGAAAAACACAATCTCTGCAACTGCATACTATAAATATTTTAAGGTGAAAATGTGAGTTACACATATTATCTTATGAACTATTAATATCCAAATACAACTAGAGAGAGAGACAGAGACCTTTGGAATATGCTAATTTGAATTAAAATCTCAGCTCTGACATACATAAACTCATTTGTAAAGTAAATATATACATACCTACTTCATGAAGTTGTTGTGAAGTTTCATAAAGGTGAAGATTCAATGAGATAAAGGAATCACCCACCCCCGTAGGTCATATTCAATAAATATTCATTCAGGGACTTCCCTGGTGGTCCAGTGGTTAAGACTTCGCCTTCCAATGCAGTGGGTGCAGGTTCGATCCTTGGTCAGGGAGCTAAGATCCCACATGCCTCGCGACCAAAAAATCAAAACATAAAACAGAAGCAATACTGTAACAAATTCAATAAAGACTTTAAAAAACAATATTTATTACACATCTACTTGATGTCAGGCACTAAGTTCTTTCTGTACTGTAAAATGTTTTATAAATACAAGTCAATGTATTTCTTAATCTGATATAGGAGAAAATCTTGAAGCCATGAAAACATCCTTCTTTGTGTGGAATGAGGAAGACCAGACTGGAGAAAGTATAACTGGCTCTTTCTAATGTCCTTCATTTGATTCTCATACTGTAATATCAGTGTCATCACAGATATCCAGTTTTCACCCTCTAGTAATGAAATTTAGCAAAGCAATATGTTTTAAAAAATTGAAATTGCCTGGGAATTATTTTATGAGAGCAACAAAAGTGAGGAAAAAAGTATCAAAACAATCCAGTGTAGAATACTCTTCAAACGCCACTATTAATAAGTGAACATACAGCAATTGTATTGAGTCCACTTAATTTAAAAATTTTAAAGTAAATTTCAGAGTAAATTTGTCATTAATATTTGAATATACTTTATTTCAAAAAACTTTGATTAAAGAAGAATATTGTCCTGAGCATTAGGAAGTTTGGAATTTGAATCTGCCATTGACTGGCTATGGACCTTGGACAATAATTTAACTCTTTTAACTCTTTGAGGTGTTACTTCTAGTTCCATGGTTCAATTAAAATAGTTTTAACATACAAATTTATAAATAATATATTTAATATTCCCCAAATCACTAATTCAATACAGTTAAGAAAAATGTGTTAGACTCCGATGATGTGAAAAGCACTATGCTAAGTACCCCTGTGGGGAGATAACAGAATAAAGAAGATATAGTCCTGACCTCGGCGAGTTAGGAGGGAGTAAAATGTCAATGCCAATAAGGACTAAATAAATTCTGTAACTGAGATTAATAAAGTATTTAATGAAAATGCCAGAAGGAGACTTTTTTTCCTATTTGAGGGAGGAAATGACACTGCAGAGTAGACAGCTTTTATAAATCAGTAATTTTAGCTGAAAATTGTCTTAAAAAGAAATCTTGCATTAAAAAACAGTTCCTCAAAACTACTTGCATCGTTTTTGTGGGGATGAAAAGAAAGTATTAAATTTCAAAATTACTGAAAAATTTTGATATCTAGTAAAAATGAATATTTGTTTTTCTGTTAAGAGATTTTGGCCTAGTGCCTGACAAGGCCATTAACTCACTAAAATAGTGTTTTAGAGTCAACACCAAAGTGGAGGCTTCTGTTTTTCCTGTTCAACATTTCATAAAGGACCCTAGCTCTGCACAAATACAGGGGAAAACACAGTTTCTACATAGTCACCTGGTAAGTTTGGTGATACGCCAAGATCTGAAATGATAATACTACTAATAATAAACTTTTTAAAATCCTCAAATATTGCTGTGCCACTGCGATAAGACTCTAAGCACACATTATAACCACTGCTATCAGGGGTTCTATATTCAAATACGTGATCTATAACCATCTGTATTCTTATACATTCAAATATGTGATGAAATTTCAGTGTTTGGAAATTTTTTAATTCCAGAAGAGATGATCCTTTAACTATAGGAATTCTTTAAAGCTCCATTTATATGGGTCAAGAGTATTATGTGACTGTATGATACATATATTTATAAATTAATCTCTTGGAGTTGCAGCTCAATTTTGTTATTACCAGTGTTTCTAAAATCACAGATATATTTATTCTGTATCTGGAATTAAATTATAATTGTACCAGGAAAGCTACCTACTTGAAGGAAATATGTGAAGTACACTTGTGTAAAGTGAATAATAATATATAATTTTATTTTGAATAAGTGCATATTTTATACATTGCTTTTTGCTTAAAACAAGGGAACGCTTGCATGATCATTAAATTTCAGGGTGTTAAAAAGCTCTGATAAGGAGTTTCTCCTTTGACATATATGCCTGGGCAAAAGTGGTAGTGGGATGTGTGTATGCGTGCGCATATGTGTGTGTGTTTTGGAGCGGCAGTAGTTAACAGCCTTCCCTTCTTCCATCTGGGAAAGAGCATATGGGTGTTGCCAGCTCATCTTTTCTCCCTCTCCTGCCCTCTAAAAAGAGAAGAGTGCAAGTGCATTCTCTTGAGTAAAGCTGTTGTAGAGAATGGCTAATTGCATTCCTCCAGAGGGATGAGCAGGTAGAAGGAAATGTGATGTGCTGGGAGCATAGCATGCGAGAGGCTCAGGGTGAAGAGGAGAGAAATGATCTAGGGAAACAGATCGTAGACAAGAGTGAATTCTTTTGTGCTAAGGGTGTGAGAGAAATCTAGGCGTTCCAAGGTGTTAAAATAAGAGGATTCTATTAGCATTGCCACAGACTCCATGCTGCATGGCATAAATGTTTTTAAAATATGCAAGTAATGATTGGAGTTTGTGTTTGGGCTACGTTGTACTAAATCACGTGGGTCATGGTGACAACTGTTATCTATGTAAGACATATTCCTTTATAATAAGGGAGAAAATTTATTCAAAGTGCATGGTACACAGTAGGCACTCTATAAATGTTAGCAATTACCATCAAGAATTCTCTTCAAGGAGACAAACATACAAGCTGCAGGGTACCTGTAAAAAGTATCTCTGAAAAAAGATTACTTCATTTCCTTTACAACACTACTTAAGCCAACAAACTTTTTGCATTTTCTGATCTGCTTGATTTCCTATTATTTCAAGTAGCATTCTCTACAATAATATTCCAGCACAATAAGATAATTTGGGCAAACTCATGGAATTTGCTAAGTTACAATTTGGTCTAAAGCAAACTCATATACATTTCCACTCTTAAAAACATAATTATTAATTTTCTCTAGAATATATTTTCCCTTCCTGTGAAAGACCTAAACTATTTAAATTATAAAAACTACACAGGTATAGGACATTTATTAAATTTAATGTTGCAGAAAATGTGGGGAAATTTGCACACTGTTGGGAATATAAATTAGAGGATTTGAACAATGTATAACAAAAGCTTTAAAATAGTGCAAATCTTTTGCATAACAATCAAATTCTAGAAATTTATCCTAAGGAAATAATTAAGCATGAACTTAGAGATTCTCCTACAAGATGTTCTGTATTTATTACTTATAAGAAAAAATTATGGTAAGAAACAAGTAACAGATTAATAAATGTATCAAAAATACATATATATATATATATATACACACACAATAGAATTCAACCATTAAAAAGTATATTATAGGTAATTTTGGTATTTTTTATGTATGTAAATAACACATGAATAATTTCCACGTGTTTAAATGGCATATAAATAGAGTAAAAATTTAAAGGTGTAGATTGCTATTTTTTTTGTTTTTGTTTTTGTTTTTTGCTGTACGCGGGCCTCTCACTGTTGTGGCCTCTCCCGCTGCAGAGCACAGGCTCCAGACGTGCAGGCCCAGTGGCCACGGCTCACGGGCCCAGCCGCTCCGCGGCATGTGGGATCTTCCCGGACCAGGGCACGAACCCGTGTCCTCTGCATCGGCAGGCGGACTCTCAACCACTGTGCCACCAGGGAAGCCTGTAGATTGCTATTTTCAGTAATTGTGTTCTAGATAGTTATGGCCAACCCTCCCACTAGAGGCATCTATGAAGCTGACAAAAAATTTTTTTAAAGAGCTTAAAAGTATGAAAATATTAACAAGATGGTAAGGATTTATAGAACCAATTTTCAGTATAGTTCCAATAAAGAAAAAATAAAAAACTCAATGTGCTGACATTAGGTAATTTCCAAGTTCGAGTTCCATACTGAGAAAAAATATCCTCCAAAATGGAGGCATGGAAAAGACAATTTCAAGAGAAGTTCTAAAAATCTGCTTTGGGCAGAGGAAAAACTATCCTAGATGGAAGTCAAAAGTCTAAGAAGGAAAGAAAACAATAGTAATGGTAAATACATTACATATATAACTGAAGATTAACTGTAAGTAAAAATAATGATGATCTGAAGGTTCTTAAAATAGAACTAAAATAAAGTTAAAAATAATAAGTTGAGAGGGGAATAAAAGGGAATTGCTGTAAGGAATTTGTCCAAGGAATTTGTAAAAGTATTGATTAATGTTAAACTATTGTATAAGTTAGGAATGCATATATGAATTTTTAGACTATTAACTAAAAGAACAGGAATTGCATATATAACTTCCAAAAAGAGAATACATTTAAACATTAAAAATTTATTTTAAAAGAATATGTAAAAATGAGAAAAACAAATTGAAAAAGCTGGGATAAATGGAAAACACAAAATAAGTGAGTAGACTTAAAGTCACACATTATACACCACATTAAATGGAAGAAGACTGAATGTTCCAGTTAAAAGATTAATGCTGTCTGACTGTATATTTAAAAAACTACAAATATTAAGTTAAATCATATTAAATTGCCAATAATGAATAATTTTTGACCACAGGCATTGTAATTTCTTATGATTCAAGCTAATAATGTTATTTGGAAGAGACAAATATAAAACATTAGGATAGAGAAACATTGAAGCTAAAGAAATGGAAAAAATACCTGTGCAAACACTAACCAAAATAAAGTTGATTTATCTATGTTAATATCAGACAAAATAGAATGAAAAACAGAAAGCATTAGCAGAGATAAAGACGATCAATTAACAATGATCAAAGTTGCATTTCAGTAAGATATCACAATTTGTAATTTGTAAGCATCTAAATACAGTAGCCTCAAAATATAGAAAACAAATAATGAACAACAATACAAAAAGAAATGGACAAATCCACAATCACAATAAGGTAGTTTAGAATGAATTTCTCAGTGATTAAAGACAAGTAAAGAAAAAATCAGTAAAGAATTCTTGTGCTTAAATCTTCTGATTTGAGCAATAGAATTAGCAAATAAGCTAAGGGATGGATATAGAACATTGTATTCAGCAACTTCTATGTAAGCACTAGTGGTAAAAATGGAAGAAAGGGTTAATGAACTTGAAAGAGATCAATAGATATTATTCAGTTTAAAAAACAAAGTTAAAAAAAAACAGCTGGCATATAAAACTGGAAACAACCCCAAAGAATATACAAACAGCAAAACACAGAATATACTATAAATGTAGAATATATGAATAGCCATATCATATATTAATAAAAGAAAACTCCAGCAGGATATTTACCAGGAAGTTAATAGATTATCAATAGGTAATAAATGTTGTTTCTTTTTCCTTTCTTCTATCTTGTCAAATTCTCACTAAATATTTAAATAATTTTTATAAATAAAAAACTTATTTTTCATCCATCAAAATAAGGGGAAAATATTCTAATAATTAAAACAAGGCACTGTTTTTCCAAGTGTGAGGCAGAGATAATCTGTACAAGAATCATCGTAGTTTTCTATTTTAAAAAGGTTATCAGGCACTATGCCAGACCTGTCATCAGAATATTTGGAGAGTGTGCCTGGGAATCTGCAGGTTAATATTTTAGCATTCAAGTTAGAGACCATTGAAATAGAAGGAAAGTGGAGATGGTTTAATACAGGAAAGGTAGCAATAATCTCAATGATTGACAGTTATAATAAATGCCAGATAGATTTCCTACTCTTTAATCCACTGATACGGCAGGATGAGTCAATTGTGGATATAGAATCTATTATTTTGCTGTCATATTCACAGAGCATTAGAGCTTGGTTCTGTGATTTGAGAAATAGAACCCCTGAATGGAATTAATTTTGACATTCGCAAATACTGGTGATGCTTTACCTTACATACTTCTGAAGTCATGATTTCAAAAGGTTATTTTGTTGTTATTTCAAGCATAAAGGGCTAGTAGACATTTGAATGATCAAATCCTTAACTGCACTCAATTTAGATATACCTGTATATTCCTGCATATACCTAGCTAAAGACGAAATATACTTTTGAGTGGGTTGAGGGATGGTGGTATGAACAGAGGCTCTAAGGAATAGGCACTAAATAAATTATGTTTCCAAATCTGAAAAAAAAAAAAGAAAGCTCAGCAATTTGATAAATGTCTATGAAGTTAGATTTCCTTTCATCCCCAGTAAGGAAATTTACTCAAAGTCCAAATGGCTAATAGCTTCTATTTTGCCAGAATTTTATATAATTCAAGTGAATAGAGTCAGACAGACTCAAGTATAGGAGATGAGACCACACACAACGCAGTTTAGCAGAGATAGTGTTTAAGAACATTAGTTCTGGAATCAGACCTGGGTTCAATTTTAGCTCCTACTCTTACTATCTCTGTAATACTGTGCATGTTAGTTAACATTTCTAAGCCTCAGTTACTCATCTGTAAAATAGAGCTTGTATCATCGAGCTCAAAAAGATGTTTACTATCTAGCAGAGTGTCTGGTAAATAGTAAATGTTCAATGAATTATTTCTAATATCAATAAATCTTAGCACATCTGTATTATCAGTGTTCTCCAGAGAACCAGTATGAACCTACCGAGGTATAGATCCAGATATAGATACAGATAGATATATATCTATGAAATATGTAAATATGTGTGAGTGTGTATGGAGAGAGAAGAAAGAGATTTATTGTAGGAATTGGGTCATGCTATGATGGAGGCTGAGAAGTCCCACAATCTGCTGTTTAAGGCTGGAGAAACAGGAAAGCCAGTAGTGTAATTTAGTCTAAGTCCATGAGCATTGATGTCCAAAGGCAGGAGAAAATGGATGTCCAGCTCAAGCAGAGAGCAAATTCACCCTTCCTGTACCTTTTTGTTCTATTCAGGCCCACAACAGATTGGATGATGCCCACTGGCGTTGGTGAGAATGATCTTTACTCGATCTACAAATTCAAATTTTAATCTTTTTTGGAAACACCCTCATGGATGCACCCAGAAATAATGTTTACTAACTATCTCGGCATCTGTCAGCCCATTCAAGTAAACACATAAAATTAACGATCACAAATTCATATTCCCATTTTCCTTATAATGAAAGTGCATTTATGTCTGTGTCAGTTTTTCTTAAATATCTGTCTTAAAGGCTTATTTGTCAGAACTCTTAAGAGTTCTGTATATGTTGGAAGAAATATTTTGATAAGCAGTTTGGGGTGATGGCATGAGATCTTTAAGGGATGTTTCTGAAAAATCTCTTGTCTTTCCCCAGAATTCTATCCCAATATCAATCACTTTTACCCTCTTCTGTTAATTTCTCTAGCCATACAAACTCCAGTCTTTCTTTCGTAAGCCTCTCCTCCACATCTCCTCTCTTGGCATGTGACTTTACTTGTGAAGTGAAATTTGGCTTTCTTTTGGCTTCTATAAGTTTTATTTTCATGCTCATTACCAAATTTGACAAAGGTTTATTCTTGGATTCCACTCCCTTTGGAAGATCTGGAAGGATTAAAAAGTTTTAAATAATTCTCCTGTCACATGTGGTATATATAATTACATATTAATATGTTTATCTACATATATAATTATATAATCCACCCACTATACATATAAACTCACTTGGCCTTACAGGCATAGGATTAAGATAGGTAAATTTAAGAGGAATCTATAAGGTAAGACATTGCTTTGAGAACCCTGAAAGAGCCCCTTGATACAGCAACCCATGGGAGGAAAAAGATGTCATCAAAATAACAACAACAGTCTGTAAAAACTTATCCTTTTTGCTCCAGTTTTCCTTTCTACCATACTTTATTGTCTGAAGTTTAGTAGCTTACATTAAAGTTGATTCTGCTGGTTAACTGCGAGAAAGTAAAACAAATCAATCAGGATTTTCTTCCCCATTGAAAGTGACATGAGATGGCATCACTAGACAAGAACACTTCAAAGATCCATACGGTTGATGAATTAATGAAGAAGCGTAATCACTACCACTGTCCAAATGTGGCTGTTTATTGTTCAGCGCATACATGCAAATCATGACACTTGTAGCTATCAATTACTGCCGGTTGCGAAGGAGTGACAAGGTTTTATTAATGTCAGCATCTCTCAATCAGTGAGATGTATTACAAGTAATAACATGAACAACATCCTTCAGGAATTCAAAATGCCCCTTTCCTCTCGCCCTCTTTGCAGGTTCTAGAAAGGCCATTCTGGGGAGGACATGAGGCACTAAGTATAAGGACTCAGAGAGAAGGAGCCTCAGAGTGTGGAGATGTGGATGTGCAAGTGGGACTGACAAAACATATCTACTTCATTCTCCCTGGGATAAGTCCTATCCAAGAATGTACAAAAATCATTATTCCTTGGGAGGAATTAGGCCTTCTCAAGGCTGTTGGCAAGAAAATGTATTCCCAGCTCAATTTCCAAGGCCTTAGCCACCATAGCAGGGTTGTAAAGAACCGTGGGGCAAAACCCATGGGAGACTACCTCTTGTTATCAATGCCTTTCCTGCTGGTGTTCCTCTTATCACACCTCCTCCTGTAACACAGTATCCACTAAACAGTACACTCATAGTTTCTTCAATTAATCCTTATTAAAAACTGAGGGAGTTTAGGTTTGTTAACCAGGCAGGTTTATGACATTAATTGCTCCTTGTCTATTCATGTACGTCTCAAACGTGCTCCTGTTGCATCTGATGGCCTCTGGAAACCTTTCTGAATACCTCTTCTCAGTCCTGCTCATTATGACTTGCCTAGTCTCCATTTCAATCTTTTACTGCAGATACCCTTGTCATGGTCCTGCAGTCTACTGGGACAAGGATTTGGATTTCAGTCCCTCTTTACTCAACAACAGAGGTCAGCAGAATCTACCGAATCTAGTCCTGAGCTCTACATTTCTTAATGTTTCCCTGGCCTGAACCTGCTATGTTGATTACACATCTCCTGCTCTCTTTAGAGTTCATGCTTTTTTGTGTGACTTGTATAACAATCCTTGAATCTTGCCTCATAGCTGTACAACTATGAGACCGAAGGAAACAATGGCTTAAGCCGCAATTTCTGCATCTATTTAGCATAAACTGATGGTAATGTTGTCTTCTTACTCACAGTGTTGTTAGGAAGCTAAAGTTAAATATGCATGAAAGAATTTGATAAATGAGAAAACACTGTACAAATACAAGGAGTATTCTGGTGGGCTGGTTCCTAGATGTCCTTAGATTCCTTCTGCTCAAAGAGGCAGTTCTACACACAAAAGAAACAATGTTTTCGGATCCATTATTCTATTACTAGGATGTGCAATAAAAACTTAAAGTTAAGCCTATATAAAAATTTCTTGTTATTATATTTTAGCAGATTTTAGCCATTTCCATTCTAGAAAAAAATTCTCCTTTCAAACAAGGAACTATTTTTGTTGGTGGAATCATGAGCAATGAGAAAAAGAGTGGAATTTGTAAAAAAGGGGAAAGCTGAGAATAAGGATGTGGACATGGTGATGCTATGATTCTGTTCCATTGCCTGTTTAACTGAGTCCTGTCTCTGCAAGGTGATAGGCTGCCTGGGGTTCACACTTGATGGGAATCATTATGTCAGGGATCACAGTCTCATGGAATCAAGTGTATGTAATTTTCCCCTCTCACTTCTCTCCCAGGGCTTAAATATTAAATGTTGCTGAAACTACTATTATACTTCAGGACTGGATTAAGCCACTATTTCTTCATTCCCGTTTCCTTGCTGAAAAATCTGGGACACAATTCATGCTTCCATTATTGCCTGATGGAAGAGTTGAAGCTCCCTGGGTCTTCTTTGAAAAATGCTGTGGCTAATGTTCTACAAATATTGCCTTGAGTCAAACATAGAACTTATGTAGAATTATATATGGGCTAGTGGTGAGCATAGCTTTTACGAGATAAGGAATCACTTAACATAATTCTCATTTTACTTTAATGCTTGGGATTATTTTATCCCAGCAATAACACTTGATTCTGAAGGAACAGTGGTAGAAATGCAAATAAATGGCCCCAAAATGTAATGTTTTGACCTCTAGGAAATTCATGCAAGAGTAGGAAATCATATTCAGAATCAAACATTTCCTTAAGCAGCTATATTATCATAATGTTTAAAAAATTTTAAACTTTTACTTTGAAATGGGCTGTGCAGCAGTATTCCTTAAATACTCATTTAGTGCAGCTTATGATTTAGAAGTTTTTATTTTTAAAAGAGCAAGAATCCATTGAACACATTGGTAATGGAAATCGATGGTAGGTTTCTCATCACAGTGACATTAGTTACTTTAATAAATTCAGTGGAAAAAATCAATAAAATATGACATGATTTTTCTACATTATATGTTATTCCTTCTTTTACTCAGACCCTTGCATTGACTCTTACTATCTTTAGGACATTAAGAAAATTATTAATTTCTCCACATCTTAGTTTCCTTATCTGTTGAATGAGGTGGTTTTGAAGCTGAAATAATTTAATGTACCTAGTAAATATTTCATAAATGTCAGCCATTATGATTATTGAAGACAAGTAACTTTTACATAAAATCTCATGTCTTGGATAGGATAATTCTGTGTTTTTAAGACAGCATAAATGTCAGTGCAAATAATTCTATTTTTATAATCATTATTAGAATGTTTTACTTTTGCCAAATATAATATACTTTTCAATTTGAAACTATATTTCCTATTGTCTTTAGTTGTAAATCACTTGGTGTTAAAAGTATAACTAATCAATGTATTTTGAATGCCTGCTATGAATCACATACTTTCTAAGTTTTTTGGGGAGATTTAAACATAAAAAACACCATCACTTCCCTTAAACCACTTAGAATTTGTTGGCAGAGATACGTATATTAACAAGCAATTTTAATATAAAGCAGAGTGGGGAAAATGCTTTAAGAGAAACGTAGATCAAAATGTTCAAGAAAATAAATGAGATATAGGTTATACTGTTAGAATATGTAAAAGCATCAGATATTAGTAGAATTTTGGTTCAAGAAGAACATTACAGGCAGAGGAAAAGATGAAAGCAAAGTCATTGACACATAAATCTGCATAGCACCTGCAGGAAATAAACATTACGCATTTGACCGTGAATCGTGAGGTAGGAAGGAACATGATAAACTTCCAAAGATTGGGGCATATCTCAAGACTGGTCAAGTCCAGATGTGAAAGGATGAGGGCAGGAATAATATGCTCATGGCAGCAGTGGGAATGGAGAGGTGGGGGCAGGTAAGGGAAACTTCGTAGAGGCAGAAGTAGTAGGGCTTCATAACTAATTGGATGTGAAGATAAAAGAGGAGATAAAGATCACCCTGATTTTCTAGCCTTATATGCCTGAAATAACGATGCCTTTACTAAGAAAGGGACAAGGGAGGTTTGGCGTATCTGGTGATACCATGTCAGCTTTAGCCATGTTAAGCTTAAAAATACTCATGGGATTTTTTGGTGAAGACATCCGAGAGTAGAAAACCTGGGTGTGGTGTTCAGGAGAGTGGTCAGTCTTCAGTGATTTGGGGGTAATCAACATAGTAATGATAGTGATGATTTAAGAATAAATGAATTAAAGTCCATCAATAATTCCAGCAACCTATGCTGTAGATAAACTAGTTTTGAAAATTGGTTTAATTCTTAAAGTAAGTCATATTATTATTTCAGTTTCTGCTTAATGTTCATGAGTTCTTATTTTCTTCTGTGTGTTTTATTTGTAGTCCATGATTTTTAACTTTTTATTTGTCTCCTTCTGTCTCTCATCCCTCTCCCTTCATTCCATCACGCTAAATTTCTTTGTTCTTTGTGATTCCTTTTGACTTTCATCTTCTAATGTAATAAGAAATGAATTTCTAATTCTTGGACTGTTAGTCCCTGATATTCTGTATGACTCACTAAAATGTTTTGAGTGGTTATGAAAATATGGAAATATTTTCCATATTTTTGAATGATGCCTCCAGAAATGTACAATCTAGTATCCCAGCCAGATTTAGACTGAGGAGATTTTTCTGTTTCTGGATAAGGAGGTCCTAGCTTTTCTCCTTAGAGATAACAGATATTCAACATTCATTGTGCACTATGTTCCAGGTACTAAGGATTTAACCTGAATAGCACACAGTCACCTTCTGTAAGCAGCTCACAATGTAATGGGCTTCCATGACAGAATTTGCTTAAAACTTTTTTCTTCCCCAGAGCCCTCATTTCAGACATTGGTGTTTGGTAATCCATTGTATGCAAATGCATTTAATTCCATAATTAAAATTGTTTTTAATTTATCACCTGTGGCTTGTTGCTTGTTTGGTCAGATTATTCTTGAAAAGGATGACCATACTTTATGTTTCAAATGACCCAGCAAGTATAACCTTATACAACTCAAAGATCATGAAAATGACCAACATATAGAAACGTAAAATTCTTGAAAATTTTCTTCTTATATCTTTTTATCTTAGCCACAGTATTTCTGGAGTTTCTTCTTTGTGCCTGATAGTAAATATTTAGTGGCTTCGTGTTTGATAATCTAAACCATCATTTAAAATCATTGTACTGGAATTTGAGAAAGAGAAAGAAAATCCTGGCTTCTCTGCACTTTTGAAATCTTTACCAGAGATACAGTAGGTGTTCAGAAAAACAGCTTTTACTTTATTCAAAAAATCAATGTGAAATATGCAGACTAGAGCTTATTGTTTTACTTCTGCTCTTGTGGGTCCTGGAGGCAAAGATGCAGTGGTGCTTATTGTGATAGACAGAAAAGTGGTATCTGGGAACACAGATTCCTTCCAGGGTGAAGTGCTCAGGCCCTCACATTTGAACGTGGCCACGTGCACCCTAAGATTCTTTTCTCACTTAGAGTCTCTCCCTTGCAGTTCCCAGTGGTAGGGAGTAGTGAGTCAGGCATTACCCCCTCACCTGATTTTTAAAAGTGTAAGGATTTAAAATATTGCATTTAATTTATAACTGTCATATTAAAAATCTTGGTTTGTTTGCTTTCTTTGATTTCCCTTTTAAATCCTTTGGATTTGAGGATAGCCACAAAGAAAATGAGCAGAATGAAAAATTATCAGAAACTATAATAGTCTGTAACTTTCATTCAAATACATAAAACTTGAGAATTGCAAACTACGCTACGAGATGATACTTGGGAAGAAAATCACTTTTCACATCGGGGTACTAACCCCTGCTGCTAGAACACTTTGTTAATAGTAGTTAGTTTTAACAAAGTTGCTGTGTTGTTTCTCTACCCATCTTACAAAGACTTCAGCCTTTTTCTGGTCCCCTCCAAGACAACAAGCTTTTGCTTGGCTATAAAATTTGAGAATGGATTTGTGGATGCTGGCTAGATTATAACTGGTTTTTCATTTTTTTCCTAGCTTGCTACATGCTCCTCTCCATTACTAATTGATAAAATATTATTCCCTGTCATTTTGAACTTGAATTCGATTGTACTTTGATGGGATGTATACTAAATAATTTTAATTAGAACATCAAGTGGTACATTTGAGAGAGAACAGGATTTAAAGCCAGGAGACCTAGTTTCCAGTTCCATCGACTCCATTTGCTGTCTGTTATGACCTTGAACACATATTTCAAACTTTCTGAATATCAATTATCTTTTTAAAAATATGAATTATAATGATTATTCTCCTACTTCCCTCATAGAATTATTGAGTGGATCAAAAGAAAATGTATGTGAATGTGTTAGTAACCATATGGAAATTATTCTTAATAGTGAATTTTAGAAGAATACTTTCGACTCTATTCAGAGTTGGGATCTGAACTGGAGCTCACATTTAATTGTACATTATTCATTAAAAAAAATGGTAAGAAGAAAAGAAATTAACTCATGTAATGATAAAATTACAGAGGAAAGTTTTCAGCTCAAAAATAGGAATTTTATGGACTTTACCGCATTAATTACTACTTATTTATTCATAATAAATTTCTAAATCAAAATAATGCTGCATATATTTTCATACATCTGTTTTTAGCATAAGAAACCTAAACAAGAGCAGAAGAAAGCTTAATTTAGGACATTAAAAACCTGGTCCTTTGTTAGCTTGTTTGTGGTTTGTTAATTTTGTTTGTTGGCCATTTGGTTCATTGTTCTCTGACTTATCACCAGAAAGATTCGAGAGAGAAAAAGAAGTTAATTTTTGAAATGTTTCCATTTGGAATGAAAATAACAGTGAATTAAAGATAAATGTAAAAGAATTCTAAAGATCTCCATTTCCTTATCTGTAAAAATAATTAGTCCTTCCAGAAATTCCATTAACTTAGCATTTCCTGACTGTGGTCCCTGGAACACTGATGAAATGGTTTAGAATATTTGTTTAAATTGTACTTTGCTCAGACTTATTGAATCACACTCTTTGGAGGTGGTGGCAAGAAGAATACTAGCATCTTTCATTAAAGGCAAGCTTTCCTTCTTTTTGAAGGTTGAATAATACCTCATCGTGTGTACATACCACATTTTCTTTATCCACGCATCTGTCGACAGACACATATAGTGCTGCTGTACTAACATAGTGCCTCTAGTTAACAATACTGTGTTGTGCATTTAAAATTTCTCAGAAGGGTAGATCTCACGTTAAACATTCTTACTACAAAACATAAAAAACAAAACATACAAGTAAACTTTTTTATTATAGTATAATTGCTTTACTATGTTGTGTTAATTTCTGCTGTACAATGAAGTGAATCAGCTATATGTATACATATATCCCCTTCCTCTTGGACCTCCTTCCTCCATCCCACCCCACAGTCTCACCCATCTAGGTCATCACAGAGCACCAGAGCTGAGCTCCCTGTGCTATATAGCAGGTTCCCACTAGCTATCTATTTTACACATGCTTACACATGGTAGTGTATTTATGTCAAACCTAATCTCCCAATTCATCCCACCCTCCCCTTCCCTCCCTGTGTCCACACGTCCATTCGAAAGGGCACAGGTAAACTTTTGAAAGTGATGGATATGTCTATTAATCAATTGCAGTGATGGTTTCACAGATGTATGCCTATGTCCCAAACACATCACATTGCATATATTAGATATGTATGGGGTTTTGTAGGTCAATTATACCCCAATAAAACTTAAAAAAACCCCAGCATCTGCAATATAAACAAGTATGGTGAATGAGTCTTCAGCACATTAAAATTTTCAGATCACTATATTGGTCTATAAATCTGTGCAAGCAAGTGTATGTGTATGTGCCCCATTTTTATTCCCATGCTCATGCAACCTGGAAGAGTGCTAAAGGATGGTTGTGGGCACCACATATTAATAATTTAACGCTTCTAGGACACGATTTGTATTTAAAGTTTCATAATTTTAACTGATGAATTTAAAATTAAGTCAGTTAATGCTAATAAAGAAGGTATGTTATGAATTAATCTTTGTTTTAATACGTTAACTATTTGCATTTGAGCACACGATAATTGGGCAAGCTCCACATAGATTGCAACTTTGTGAAATGATCACCACAGTCAAGCTAACATACTCATTATCTCACATAGTTACCATTTTCTTTCTTTCTTTCTTTCTTTCTTTCTTTTTTAAACTTAAAGACTTACTTTTTAAAGAGCAGTTTTAGGTTTCACAGCAAAATTTAGAGGAAGGTATAGGGTTTTCCTATATATCCCCTGCTTCCACACATGTGTAACCTCCCCCATTATCAACATTCCCCCACCAGAGTGGTACATTTGTTACAATTGATGAGTCTACATTGACACATCATAATTACTCAAAGTCCATAATTTACTTTAGCTTTCACTCTTGGTGTTGTACAGGCTGTGGATTTCAATAAATGTATAGTGACATGTATCCATTATTATAGTATCCTGCAGAGTATTTTCCCTGCCCTAAAAATCTTCAATGCTCTGCCTACTCATCAACCCTCCCACCCCATCCCCAAACCCCTGGCAACTACTGATCTTTTTACTGTCTTCATAGTTCTTCCTTTTCCAGAATGCCATATAGTTGGAACCATTCAGTATGTACTTTTCAGATTGGCTTCTTTTACTTACTAACAGGCATTTAAGATTCTTCTGTGTCTTTTCCCAAGTCGATAGCTCATGATATATACATTGTTACATGTATACATTGCAAATGATTATGACAGTCAAGGTAATTATCATATCCATCACTTCAAATAGTTACTATACTCCCTCTTTTCTTTCTTCCCTCCCTCCCTCCCTCCCTCCTTTCTTTCTTTCTTTCTTTCTTCCTTTCTTTCTGTGGTGAGAACAGTTTGGATCTACTTTCTTAACAAATTTCAAGTATACAATACAGTATCATTAACTATGGTCACCACATTGCACGTTAGATCTCCAGCATGTATTTATTTGGCATAACTGAAAGATCCAACTTCAGTCTTTTGCATGTGGCTATCTAATTTCCTCAGTACTATTTACTGAAGGGATTATTCGTTCCCAGTTGAAAGATCTTGGCACCCTTCTCAAAATCAATTGGCCATAGATGTATGGGTTTGTCATGTGGAGAGGCATGGGCTGACTCTTGTTTCTTGGAGTTAAAGATCATAGAAGGGCATCACATTTGGCTGGCTCAGGCACTGTTGCATACTTTCCAGCCAAATAGAGTCCACGGTGTGGGACTCTTCTACAAGTCCCAGTGTCCCTCCTCAGTCAATTCTTGAAGCAGGACTGAGGCCATGTGTGAGCCCCATTCTGTACACCGACTGGCATTTTCTCAAAGCTATCTCAGAAACTGAGATTTGACAGATGGTATTCTTCCAAGCTGCTGGGGTCATCCAACAAAAGGAGAAATGTTGCCAAGTGAAACTGTAGATTTTGCTGGAATTTTTGGATTATTGATTCAATCTCTTTACTTTTTATAGGTCTTTTCAGATTTTCTATTTCTTTTTTCTTTTTTTTTTTGCCATACGCGGGCCTCTCACTGTTGTGGCCTCTCCCGTTGTGGAGTACAGGCTCCAGACACGCAGGCTTAGCGGCCATGGCTCACGGGCCCAGCCGCTCCGTGGCATGTGAGATCTTCCCGGAACGGGGCACGAACCCGTGTCCCCTGCGTCGGCAGGCGGACTCTCAACCACTATGCCACCAGGGAAGCCCTGATTTCCTTTTTGATATTTCATTTATCTCTGCTCTAATCTGTATTATTTCCTTTCTTCTGCTACTTTTGGGTTTAGTTAACTCTTCCTAGTCCCTTACAGTTTAAAGTTATGTTGTTGATTTGAGATCTTTCCTCTCTTTTAATTTTCAGCTATTACTTTCATTCTGAGCACTGCTTTCACTCATCCATAAGTTTCTGTAGGTTGCATTTTCCTTTGTGGAGGAAGGCAGGAAGAAAGAGTATGAATTCATCTTGGAATATGTTGAGTTGAGGTACCTGTGAGACAGGTACTGATTAAGGAAATGTATTTGTACCTGGGATTCAGGAAAAATGTGGACTTCAAATACAGATTTGGGAATAGTTCACGTATAGTTAGAAGTCATATAGGTGGAGAATAATTAAACCCACGTCAGTGGCGGAGAGGTGGAAAGTATACACAAAAAGGGAAAAGTCTCTCAGGAATGCCAGTATTTGAAAATTGGTTAGGAAGACACCAGCAAAAGAGGCTGAGAAGCAGATGGTAAAGAACTGGGAGTGGGGATGGGAGCAAAAACATAGTGTTTCAAGAAAGAAGTGGAACGTTGTAATGAAAGATGCAAAGATGCTGAGATGTTGAGAGATAGGAAGAGTGAAAAATACCCTCAGGATCTGATGACCTGGGATAAATGGCAGTCTTAGAGGGTACAGTGGAGGGATGTGACCAGATTGGATGGTTAGAGATATGGAGGTAGACACTGGTTTCAGAGGTTTAAAGGACAGAAGAGGCATAAGGTGGCAGCTGAATAGTAACATAAGGTTGAAGGAAAGGTTTTTTTCATGGAGTGACTTCAAAAAGTTTAAATGTTGATAAGAAGAAACAATATAAAGGGAGATGAAGAGGTTTAAGGGGAAAAGGGATCATCAGTATCCTGTCATTCCTAAAAAATGATAAATTATTTATTGCCTTGAAGGGTGGTTTGTTTTTTTAAGCATACACCTCATTTCTTCAGCTAAGTATTAGTCCTTTGGTGATAGGTCATTCTCCTATTTGTGTTTCCAAGCTCTCAATCCCCAAATTCACCCCCTGCCACACACACACATACACACACCCTGCAGACACACACACATTCCCTAGTGGTGATGGTACATAATTGATACTTCATAAATATTTGCTTGTCACTGATAGTTCAAAATATTTAAAGGTTAGTGACCTAGAAAAGGCATTTCTCAGCAACTTTGCCAATAGCTTTCTTCTCTATTGTAATAGAAAATGATAAACCATGTCCTCATTCTCTCATTAACATTCATCAGCAATAGATGAATAATAAATCCTCACTGAATAATTTAGCTTCAAATATTTACCCTTTGATGTACAAGTAAGGTATGGCTGGAAAACACCATGTACTGAATCTGTTCTTAGAAGGTATCCTTTTAGTATATTTAATACTTTAAATGCCAGATGAAACTCTGAGAAACAGAACAAAAAGCTTCAAAGAAAGTTTCAAATTCCTGTGATGAATTTACACCTATCCTCCCTAGCCCTCCCCTTGCTCCATCTCCATTTTACACTTGCGATTGAAAACCTAACTGAGGAGTCCTGGGCCACTATCTTTGTTCTTCATCCTGGGCTCAGATATTAATGGTCAAGAGGTTTGTATTATATACTTTTTCAACTCCAACTATATTTCTAAGACCTTACAATTTCCTGAGCACTGGGGATTCACCAAGGAGGCATCGATAGAGGCGTTGAATTGGTAGGAAGAACGTTGAACCAAAACAGATCCAGGTTCAAATCCTGCCTCTGCCATTTAAAAATTCCCACTTGCACAAGAGACTTAACTGAGCCTCCAGGTCCTTGTTTTTAAAGCGAGATTGGGTTTACTTACCAAGCTCCTTAACTATTGTCAGGATTAAAGATAAATGGCCTGGCGCCCTGTGAGCCCACAATGAATGGTTGCATTTTACTGGAGTAATGAGCACAGTTTCTTTCGTCTTGTTCCTACCTTCACCTTCAGCAGGAAAATTTTGTGATTTCAGTTCCTTCTCTCTCCTAGATTTCTTATTTGGGCCAATTTATGCTCAAACCTGTGATGTGTGGAGGGGGAGGTCCTGGACCATTTTTCTTGTTCCTGCGTTTAGTGATAAATGGAACACATGATTGAGATTCACTGACTATAATTATGGCAACTTTACTTGGCAGCTGAGCTTCTTCTGCTCTTTTATGTCTTAGAAAGTGACATTTATTAATATTTAGCTTTTGTTTATGTGCCTACCTAGTGGTGTGTGTTGTACAGGTAATGCAAAAATGTCCACTTTTTGGGTTTCAGGAGCTAAAACGATGGACAGCTCTATTCACGCCCTTGTAGGGTAAAAAGTAGAGAGCAGTTGTGTGCGGTCAGGGGTGCCACTTTCTGACCCAGTGTGCTTTCTATCCCAGGTCTATATATACTCTCAGTCTGTTTCATCTGTGCATTCGAGATTCCAAGAGCTCTGCAGGAGAGCATTTGGTCAGCACACAGAGCAGCGTGATGGCCTGCAGGGTCTCTTCCAGGCTGCAAACCTAAGAGGCAGATAGATGTCAGGTTAAGTTTTCTCCCACCTGTGATTCCTAAGGGACATAGCTCTACTGGGCTGTAGGTGAGGGATTCTGCCAGGATCCCAGAATCAGGCAGTCTCCACAAAGCAACTGAACAGAAGGTAGAGAAGACAGGAGTCAGAGTTGAGGACTCTGGGGGGACTTAGAGACAAGCCTGACTCCCTACAGCCTGGCTGTGGAAACGGGCCAAGAGCTATTGAGAGCTCGTCGCTTAGCAACAGGACACCAGATAATAAAGGGGAGTTGGAGGCTTTTTAGTTTCCCAGACTGCAGGTAATTTTTCTAGGGGGAGTCTGGAAAGCATGTTCTTATATCTTTTTCTTTTCTGGAATCTAGCATTTGTTCGGCCTGTCCATTAGTCAAGAGAACGTAGTTAGTGAGCCCTCCCTGTATGCAGTGAGATCTGGGGGTTCTGTCCCTTCAGCAGTGTGAGCACAGATACTATATATTTAAAATCGAAAGCTCAGGGGTAAGTGGGTGAGTGCCACTTAGTGCAAAGTAGCAGCAGCCGCTGCATATATTTCTGAATAAGAAGGCAGATGGAAAATAGCAGCTGTGATAAGAAAGTGGTAAATAAAACGTCAGCAGAAGTTCTTAAAAGAAATATCAAAGAGTGATGGCATCTTCTACTTGGGAAATATTTGTAATTCCTAGGTTTCCTTGTCCTGTGAATAACAAGCTGTCGAAAACCAGGTTATGAGAACTGCAGTGAAAAATACGAGTTATGGGCTTCCCTAGTGGCGCAGTGGTTGAGAGTCCGCCTGCCGATGCAGGGGACACGGGTTCGTGCCCCGGTCCGGGAAAATCCCACATGCCGCGGAGCGGCTGGGCCCGTGAGCCATGGCCGCTGAGCCTGCGCGTCCGGAGCCTGTGCTCTGCAACGGGAGAGGCCACAACAGTGAGAGGCCCGCGTACCGCAAAAATAAAAAAAAACGAGTTAGCCGTGCTCTTCTAGCCTAAGGAGGCAAATAGGTACCAGTCTGTGATCGGTAAGAAAATTGAGAGCAAGCATTTAAACATTTTTAGCAATTCGACAGAGTAACTGTATGTGTGTTGAATCTAATTTTTTTTTAAATCAAGCCTTATATTTATATGTCTTTTTGCTTTATTTTATAGTAATTCATTTTTATTGTATTAAAATAAAAGAATTAGTCCCTATGGATTAAAAATTAAAATCAAACAAACATAGAAAAAATCTGGCCCTTAGACACAGATAGTTTGAGAAGCACTGCTCTAGACCAGGGGTCAACATGCTTTTTAAATAAAGGTCTGGGTACTAAATATTTTAGGATTTGTGGACTGTACGGTTTTGATTGCCACTAGTAACTCAGCTGTTAAAGGACAAAAGCAGCCGTAGACAATACATAAATGAATGGATATAATCACGGTCCCACAAAACTTTATTTATACAGACAAAGAATAGAAGATTTTGATTAAGCACTTATGGGGTAAACCCTGAGATGCTACATTTCTGGCAGTCTCTCAGATGATGCTATGCTTCTGGTTCATGGTCCCATTCTGAGAGGCAAGTCTTGATAAAAGAATTTGGAAGGTGAACGTGAAAAGACACGGGGAAACCCCTCTGCCACTTAGGAGTGGAGTAACTGTGGGGGAAGTTATTCATCTTCCAAACCTTAGTTTTCTCAAAAAGGGAGGTGATAATTTTACCGTATTTAATTTCCATGAATTTAAATAAAATTAAGTATGTTAAAAAGTTTTATAAATTATGCAAAAAATAATGCTAAAAGTTGTAATGTAGATATACAGTGCTCCACGGCCCTTACTTTTCTTTATATGACTTTAGTTTAAACTATGTGAAGATATATATGCAAGTTAACGTTTATCTACATAGGGAAGTTCATTTTTACTTGAAGTACCTCAATCACAAATACACACTATGTCTGTGGTTAGTTAGCATCTGTAGGACCTTGATTATGGGTCCACATCACAGAGGTGGCTATGAGAGGCATCTCAAAAAATCCTGTAAGTATGCATTAGACACTTTGTTAACACTGGTGTTAAAAACCCAGTATTTATTGTGAAAATGAGTGCAGCTCAATAAATGGCTAAAAAGACCACAGGTATGAACAAAGTACATATAATGAATCAGCCAGTCCAGCAATCTAGCACCTCAGAGTTGACCTTTAAGCACAGAAGACCTTCCAGTCTTATCCTTTACGCTACAGAACTCAGTTCGGTCCAACAAGAAATTTCAAGAAGAATGCAGTCAGAACAGTGTTGCATTTTTTCACTGAAAGGAGTTTCCTTGCCAGGATTTGTCAGAGCCCCTGAAAGGACAAGAACTTGGGACTTCACCATGCCTACAGAACAGGCTTTATGACACTTTTTGTGTCTACTGGCTAGTAAATATTTGTGTAAGAGGCAAGATGCAGTATAAGACATACTTTCCATTGCCTAGTAGTGAGGTTGTAGGAGGGGAGACACATAGCTCCATCCACTTCTAATTTCTCAAACCTAGCAGTGTGAATGGCCAAATTGGCTTCAGACAGTTTGCCACATCTGATGCCATCATCGTTTTTACAGCACATGATCCTGCTAAAGATGATTATTTTCCTTTTTCCTCACCTTCTAAGGGAGGGTGCGAGGAAGACAGCTTGGAATTACTGAGAGAAGCTGTCCCCACGTGGAGGAGAAGGGCATCTTGAGTCACTGAAGACAGCTGTGTTCAGAAGGGCAGGTATACAGTGGCAACTGGTCCTTTTGTCTACAACATGGACTTGTAATGGGACCCTTGGTATGCAGAAACAGTGACAGAAAACAACTTTATCTAGAATGGAATAGGGTATGGTTTTCCAGGCTTTAAAACAGAAAAACTGGCAGATCTGAGAAAGAGAGAACCCTTGGGGAAATAGAAATGAGATTCTGGGTCCAAAAGTGGAAAGCAGCTAAGTTGATTCTGATATAGTGTTCTCAGGGCCAGGTGTCACCTCTGGATATGGCTGTAAGAAAACCTTCCTTATATTTGTAGTAGGAGGCAAGTCCAAGCAACCTTAACCTTGGAGACAAGGTGACCTTTAAAGACTAAACGAGGCATATGGTGTGTTTTAACACTCTTCTGGGCACTTGAAAGCCCTTAGTCGGAATCTCCATTCAGGGAAGGGGAGGTAAGGGTTCTGGGTGGATGCATTGTTGAGTTAGATGGTAACCTGAGGGTGACTGTGTAGGACCTGAAAATGAGGGCTAAGAGCTGCAAACTGGGGAGCTCAACTGGCGAGTCCTCTAAGCTAACTCGGACTAGGAGAATGAGATCCTCCCTCAGAAAGATCCGCAGTGTCCTGGGACAGATCAGCACCACCAGAGCAGCACCAGTTCTCAAGAGTGACACCATGTGGCAGTGAGAAGAAAAGCAGCCTTGACTGAAGTCTCCAGTATTCTCCTGGCTTGGATGTTAACGTTGGATTGACTCCTTCCTTTCAACTACATCAGCTGCGTGACACTTGATGATTCACGGAGAAGACATAGCCATGAAAAGTGAGATGGCTGATAATAAGGGAATGGGATCTTATGTCGTTGACTAGAAAATAAGGTCTCTCTCATTTGTGAAAGAGTTCATGGATTTGTTGTAGGAATGAAATAAAATAACCAGTGTATAGATTTCTTGAAAAGAACAAAATAAAATAATATTATTAATCATAAAGGTATCATAGATCGTACATATTACAATTATTTTCATAGTCTGGCAATTTTATGTCAGATAAAGTAAACGTCCTAGGCAACTGTTGTCCTTCTTGCTTTACTTTGTGCTTTTTACATTTTCATATCTAGAGGGCCGTCATTGGTTGAGTTGTGTCCCCCCAAAGATACGTTCAAGTCCTAACCCCCAGTACTTGCAAATGTGACTTTATTTGGAAAAAGGATTCCGGCAGATGTAATCAAGTTAAGATGAGGTCAAGTTGAGTGGGCCCTAATCCAATATGACTGATGTCCTTAATGAGAAAGGAGAGACACAGAGAGAAACACACACAGGGGAATTCTGTGTGATGCCGTAGGCAAAGATTGGAGTTATGCTGCTATGAGTCAAGGGACGCTGGTGCTCCCAGGAGGCAGAAGAAGCAAAAAAGCACTTTGCTTTAGAGGAGTCTGAGGAAGCATGGCCCTGCCAACAATTCCAGAACTGTGAGAGAATAAATTTCTGTTACTTTAAACCACCAAGTTTGTGGTGCTTTGTTATAGCAGCCCTAGAAAATTAACACAAAGCCTAATAAATTGAAAAATGGAGAATTTTCTTATCACGTAGACAGAATGGTGTCAAAAAACCCAGACGAGGTACTGATAAGTGTAAAAGTATAAAGACCTTCCCCTGTAGCTTGAGGTTGACAAGTGAGCTTAATCAAGGCTGGAATCTCTTTGTAGAAGGTGCGTTTGGCAGCTTACAGGACAGTTAAAGGAGCCCAACGATGGGACTTTTTTCAGGCGTTTGAGGGGAATAGAAATGGAACATTGTTCAACTTCTGCCTTCCTCGAGACTTCCTGCTCTTCCCCTTCTCCTGTCTTTTCCCCATCTTTTCTCTTCTCTTTCTCTTCCGCCTTGACCCAGTAACCTCTGCAAAGGTTTCTCTACTTTAAAATATCTTTAGTAGAGTACTGAAATAAGAAAGCTAGTTTAAAAACCTTGCTAGCTAAAAGATGATCAACAATTTCCTAGAAAGCTGTCCTGAAACCCTTCTCACCTTGGGAACTGAAGTGTAAGCAAAGAAATTCCCCAAGACCCAAGTGGTAACCTAGGACTTCAGCCTATAGGCTAAATCCCCTGTTGTTTCTCAAAGTTAGTTGACGAATATACTAGACAGTTGGTTTCTTTCCCTGAGGAAGCACCTAGTTCTGAGCCTGGATGCATTTAAAAGAAAGGGAGTAGAATAACAGGTGTATCAGTGACCAACTTGTTCTTCCCGAGAATTGGGACATGTCAAGGAAGGGAACGTGGAGTCTTCTGGAAAGAAACATAAACTCCCCACCCCCCCTTCACCCCCAAACACACACCCCTCACAGAGCTGCTCAGGAGTGACGGGAATCTCCAAGGGAGAGGAAAACTGAGATATACAAGCTCTGAGGCTTGAGATGGAAACACCAGCAGGGGAATCTTCTGAGTTAGTTTCCTAGTAACACAAAGCCAGTGAAATTTTGGCATTTTATTTTCTTTCCTTGAGAATAATGACTCCTGAGAAGAGTCTGAACAATAAAAAAATGAGAAAAGGAAGAACTTACGGATGGCTAACCTGTCATTGGACTCCTGTATCTTAACAACAAAATAAAATTATTATAATGCCTGGATTGTCATTAATCCATGTCTGTTCAGTGATTAATTAGGACAGATTCTAGCTCTGTGATATAAAACCCTAAAATGGCCATATTCTTATTTGGGGCCTTGGAGTTATGAACTGACCTAAGCCAATGTGACCATTCACAACTGTGAGATATCAGAAGAACCTAAGCCTAGAGGTAGAGAAGTCTCTAGGTGTCCTCTTCCACACCTTCACAATCAGGAGAAATGTCAGATCAAAGCAAGGGTCAGAGCAAGTCTATCTGCCACAGAGCAAACATTTGTGAGCAAGCCGGCCCCCACACGAGCTACACTGTTCTTCCCACTCCAGGGAGGTTGCAGTTCTCTGTCCTTTTATGCACACTCAAGTATTTTTCATGAAACGTTCATTCAAGACAGAATGTGATACTATTCTAGAAGCAGTATTCAGCTAGATTTCTAGTCAGAAGTCAGGTCCTGGATACTTGAGTGAGATTCGTAGTATCCTTAAGTGATGAGATCCAGCACTAAATTGAAATCCTTTATCCCAGGGATTTATATGATCTGCACAAGGGAGGTGCTTGTACAATATTTCTAGACAGTTCTCAGATCTTAGACATCATTTATTTTACCAACTAAAGCTTACTCCTGAATATCCTTTATGCAATTAAGAACCCCTCTAGTAAAGACTTGGATATGGAATACTGAAACTTTTAGAAGCTGCCTCTGGAATCTGATCAGAGCTTTTCAGTTATTAACAAACCATCCTTAAAGTAAGTATATCTGATTAGAGTACTAAAAGTATTTGCTAACTTATCCCACCTCCCATCCCCAAGGGTTACATAAGTTAACTTACATACATCACATTATTCAAAATACATTTAGAGAACTTAACATCTAGCCTTCTTGTTCCACCAGATGTTCATTTTCCTTTGTTATTAAAACCTGCTCTGCAATTTTTATTCGCACAAAAGAATAAATAATAATAGCTTTGAATATGTGCATGGGGGAGGAGATAGAAATGGAAACCTTTTGTTTTTAATTTTTTTTTAAGGATATTTATTTATTTATGGCTGTGTTGGGTCTTCGTTGCTGTGTGCGGGGCTCTCCCAGTTGCGTCGAGCGGGGGCTACTCTTCCTTGCAGTGCTCGGGCTTCTCATTGCGGTGGCTTCTCTTGTTGAGGAGCACGGGCTTTAGGCACGTGGGCTTCAGTAGTTGTGGCACGTGGGCTCAGTAGTTGTGGCTCGTGGGCTCTAGAGCACAGGCTCAGTAGTTGTGGTGCATGGGCTTAGTTGCTCCGTGGCATGTGGGATCTTCCTGGACCAGAGCTCGAACCTGTGTCCCCTGCATTGGCAGGCGGATTCTCAACCACTGTGCTGCCAGGGAAGTCCCTGGAAACCTTTTTTATATTAAAAATAGAACTGATCCTACAAAATCAGCTCCCTTATGTCACTTAGCACCCTCCCCTGCCACCCTCAGTCAATTAACCAGCTGTCTGAACCAGGATGCTGATAGTCAAAGGGGGAAGAGAAACATGTATCATCTTAAGACACCTCTCTTTAAGTTTGGTGCTGATGTTTAAAAACATTAAGTGATGAGACTGAGCCATCACAAGCAGTGACCACTGCTGTATCTCACCAGGTAATATTTACCTTGTTGAACTTATTGAAGACCAGAGACTGGTTCTTAGCCTACGAGGTTCAGAATTTGAGTTTGCCAGTGTTTTAGAACTGATTGGATTTGGGGATGCCCACCCATGCTAATTAAGCAACCAAGTGACATATACAGACTAGCAATGTTTAATTCACAATGAAAACAACAACTGCCAAGTGGACCTAATACTAACATTCATTTGACCAATATATTTTCTCCCTGTGTGCAAGCCACTGGGAAAATCAAATGATCAAGCTTGCAACTGAACAAGGAGAGAAGGGCTTGGTTATATGATAGGAATATTTTATACCATTGAGCTCTGCCAGGGTTTCCATTATAGGTACAGACCTGCCAAGGGTACTATTTCCTCATGTTGATTCAACAGGTAGCTTTATGCCCCATCCCCAGCTTGGATGGGAAATGAATTTTGTCTCTGAAAATCTCCTTTTTTTATGCTTTCATGGCTAGAACACTTCCTTTGACAAAACACATCTCCTCTATAAATATGAAAGCATCTTCAGTCTGGTTAAAATAAAGACTGGTGGTTCTTGGAGCCTAGGGACTTTGCATATCTGTTTTGAGCTATTAGTCAATTTTATGGTTCAACTCACATGGCAACTTTATTTCTAGCAGAATGAATTATCGTAGGCACATCTTGTTCCTCCATTCACCACTTATAGCTAACGATTATTCTTCTAATCAACACAAAAGTAAAGCACAGAAGTCTTGTGTTATTAGAAGTGAAATTTTAGGACACTAGCATTTAGAATAGTGATTTGTATAGACATTGGTAAATAACTATTGAGTTAATAAGTTAGTAAATGCCACTCATATAAGCTCTGGAAAGAACTTTAAAAAGTGGTGAAATAAAGGCAGGGGCGTCTTCTGATAACCTAGATAACTTGGCACTGCCATCAAAAGCTTGGAGCCTAGGCGTTCAGTCCACACTTGCTGTTCTGAGTGAGTTTCCTTGCTGTCAGAGGGAAGGAATCATATCCAACAACTGGATATGAATCAGCCAGTAAGTCATGGGGAACCTAAAACCATGTGGAATGTTTCCAACAGCCTCAATCCTGTTCTGCAGAAAGAAATGCTTTGCCTCACCCCTCTCCCCCTGTACCCCAGCACTGAGATCCCACACGTTTGTTCTCTCTCAACAGGAATAAATAAAACAGCAATCCAGGGTTAATGAGGGGGAGGCATCATGACAAGAGATAAAAGGGGAAGAAAATGTACTGGAAAGAGCTTTGATAATTAATTAGCAAAGAAAGGTAAATCGTTTTGTTAAATTCCAGAGCTGTAAGTAACCTACTTTTGAAATCATGTGTGCATTAGGAAAACTTCTGTTAAATCACTTTTATTCGACTGTGCTCTGATTATTTCCTTTTCCTTTGAAATATGATCTCCTCTTTAGAGGTTTTAGCCTACTTAAAAACTTTACATTTCAAGATGCATTATGATACCACGTTCTGCTTTGTTTTACTTTGTTTCAAGAAAGAACCATAGTAAAAAAGGAACAAATCATTTTTTACTGTTTTGTTTCTGTACTCTGTTTTTTTTTTTTTTTTTTTTTTATTGTCAAGCCCCTCTGTTTTGTTGTTGTATATGCTTTCTTCTTTATCAAGATCATTCTCGCCCAAGATAAAAGTTTTTCTATATATATATATATTTTTTGGTAATAAAGAGTCAGTTATTTTGAGGCTAGCTGGGGTTACCTGGAATTATACATTAATAACAAAATTTAAAATATTATAAAAATTAACAGCTCTCTAGAGAAAGTAAAAGGGATAGCTTTCTCAATTTCAAAGTAAGCCAGTGGGATATTTATAAAGGTGTATCTTATCATTGGTCTCTCTAGCTTTGATCGTTTCAGTGCCTACCCAGGTGGTTCCAAATCAAAATCACTTTCCTGCTTGCTTTTCCAGCCTCACCTCTCACCGTTCCTCACCCCTGCTCCCTTTCTGTGCTCAAGCTATACTGAAAACTTGCAACTTCAGGAATGTGCCACCCTTTCTCTCCCCTTCTAGCCCATGTACCTGTTGTTCCTGTCACCTATGAGGCTAGTTCCTCATCACACTACCTCCCATCCACCTGGTTAAACATTACTTTCTTTTCAACACTTACCTTACAGGACTCTATCAACCATGGTTCCATCACTTAGGACTGAAATGGCCTGTACATTCTATCCTCCAGAAACATTTGTTGAATGAAATAGTAAAATGATTGAATAAATGAGTACTTCATTAATCCTATTTTTGAATGGATAGGACTAGAAGTTTCTTCTCAGCCCTTCTACTTCACAAATTTTACTCTTGCTGTCCATGTTGTTGGCACCAGTAATTTCCTTATAAATTTTTAGAATGTTGCTGCTCTGTAAATATTATTTACATAGAATTATGGTCTTAAATTCAGAGGTCCTTAAATTCCTTCTTTGTAAACATGACTTTTAAGCATTCGTTCATTCACTTATTCATCAACTGTTTAATAAAGCTCTTACATAGCCCATTGATTCAATGGTGATTTTTCAGATCAATATTTAGGGAATGTCTTGTCCCCATAGTCCCTTTCTTTTCTTTCCTATTATTTTTTATTTTGAGTTACTCCATATTGGGACTCATCCAATACATTAAAAAATATCAGAAAGAGAAAAAATTGTATGTATCAATTTCACTACTTATTTTCTCTGGTGACACGTATTCTAAGGAGAATGCACTATATTGCCTTTGGGAGAGGTGTGGGGGATAACAAGAGTATATGAGAAAGATTATTTATAGTTGGTATATGGCCACCACCAGAAAATTTAAATGGTATTGAATGAACTCCCCTTTTGGCTAATTACCCTACATTTGAAATTTGAATCTTGATCTACAATGTTAAAAAATATTATCAGGTTTGTTTGGCTTTTAAAACAAAAATTCCTGTTGCAAACCATTTTCTTTTGATTATAACTTAAAATAATGCTTTAGATATATATATGTTCATAAAGCATACTTTCATTACATAAAGCATATGTGTGTGTGTATATATATATTATATATATAGTAATCTGTGCCATCTAAAAACTGATTCAAAAGTGAGAGTGCATGGACTTATATATACTACCAAATGTAAAATAGATAGCTAGTGGGAAGCAGCCACGTAGCACAGGGAGATCAGCTCAGTGCTTTGTGACCACCTAGAGGGGTGGGATAGGGAGGGTGGGAGGGAGGGAGACGCAAGAGGGAAGAGATATGGGGATATATGTATATGTATAACTGATTCACTTTGTTATAAAGCAGAAACTAACACACCATTGTAAAGCAATTATACTCCAATAAAGATGCTAAAAAAAAAGTGAGTTACCATATTTTTTCAATTCTGAGGTCCCATTTTGAACAGAGAGGGAAAAATACTACCTTGCTTAATAAATACACTGATTGTAAGACATACTGTGAAAGGAAAATAAAAATGGAGTCAGTATTGGTAGGAGCTAAAATGGAGCGAGGAGGCCATTGAGGAAGTGTGGCTTATGCACGTCTCAGCCGGGATGGAACCCACAATGTTCCAGAATCAGCCTATCTATTTATCAGACCCTTACCTTAAAATAACTTGCAACAGCCTATCCCTTAAGGACAAATATTTACTTTCTTGAGGCAGGGTCAGTCATAATTCTTGCCAGACAACTTTAACAGCCTTGTGGCTTTTGCCTTTATAAGGTCCTGCCTCATTCTCTTCCCCAGAACGCTCTTTTGGTTTTATCCAAATCTGTGTCTCCTGAATTGCAGTTCCTAAGACTCCAAATAAACTTTTTTCTTATTTGCAGCCTTCTGCATTTTCTTGGTCAACAGTATACCAGTTTTAGAACAGTAAAAGCATACAAATGAGGATTTTGAAATCAAAGATATAGTATGTATTTTTTTATTCAGCCAGAAACTGAGCTTGATTATGTAGTCCTTGCTATACAAGTATATTCTACATTTTCCCATTTAAATGTGTAGGATGGACACAGAATTTCAGCTGGTTTCTAAATATGACTAAATGAAAATCTTGATTTCTCTACAATGAAGAAATAGCGGTATTTCATATGTCTCTTGTCAGAGTTGTAATGGTTTTCTGTCTGCATGTATGTGTACAGGTTACACTGCCTCTTGGCTAAGCATTTCAGTATTGGCATTTTGCTGCCACTCCATCATTTGACTGTGCGATATTTTCTTTTATCTTTAGTTTCATCCAGAGATGTGCCAAAGCCCAAGCATAATTCCAGAATGGAACAAAAGTATTATTGGGGGCTGAGTGTTATTATTTAAAGCATCATGTTGGTCTAAAGTATGGCTTATTCTCATTTCTGCCATTCATTCTATGTAATCAACAGTTAATCAAATTAGAGTTTTGTCATTACCATAGTCCAGTGTTTTTCAAAGTGTGGGCTAAGGATCACCTGCACCAGAGTCTCCTGGGTTCTGGCAGACATAGTAATTCCTGGACCCCACCTTTGACCTCCTGTGCTTGAATATCAGAGGCTGGGCTCTGGAATTTGTATTTTTAACAAGTTCTCCAAGAGACTTTTATGCACCCTGAAGTTTGAGAATTCTGTATAGTGCAGCATGCACTCAGGAGCTAGACTGTCTGGGTTTGAATCCCTGTTAAAAGCAGAGCGACCTCAGACAAATGATCTACACTGGGACTCAGCTTACTCCTCTGAAAAATGAGATAATGTTAGTGCCTTCCTCATAAGGATCTTTTGAGGATTAAATGAGTGAATATTTGGGGCTTCCCTGGTGGCGCAGTGGTTGAGAGTCCGCCTGCCGATGCAGGGGACACAGGTTCGTGCCCCAGTCCGGGAAGATCCCACATGCCGCGGAGCGGCTGGGCCCATGAGCCATGGCCGTTTAGCCTGCACGTCCGGAGCCTGTGTTCCGCAACGGGAGAGGCCACGACAGTGAGAGGCCCGCGCACCCTAAAAAAAAAAAAGAGTGAATATTTGTTCAGCACCTAAAACAGTGTTTAACATGTAATAAACACCATATAAGTAGTGTTTTCCTAAATCTGTAGAAACCAGGGACAAATAACAGATGTTTATTTAACAGATATTTAACAAACGCCCTCTATGCATTGGGCACTGATCCCAGGCTGCAAAGTGCTTGCATTCTACTGGAGGGATTTCGTGCAAACACTCATGCACTCTGCATGTGTATGTGCTTAGACCTTCAATAGAGATCGCATGATTAATCCTTATGGTCCTAAGAAGTAGGTAATGTTATTCTCATCTTATTGCAAATGACTAAACTGAATCACAAAGAGGTTAAGTAGTTTGGCAAAGTTTGGATAGCTACTAAGTGATGGCGTTGGTAATGAACATGGGCAGCTGGACTCCAGTACATGTTCTTTTAACTTTGATGTCCTGACAGGGATGTACTCCATTAAAAGGACTGCTCAAGTGACCAAGCCTGAGTTGACTCTTGGATGAATGATGATATATCTGGAGGAGAGAAAAGAACTGGGATACAAAGGTTTCACTTCCCAGTAGGTATGGGTGGGATTGGCTCTTGCCCCTTCCTTGGGGTTTTGGCTCAGATGCTATTGTATTCACAGAAAGTGAAGAGTCTCAAAAATTATATTTTTAATAGACACAAGTTTAATTCAGAGTTCAATCTTGTTTAAACGCTATTGGCTGGATAATCAAACAACCTAATTGTTCCAAATAGCTATGTTAACCTATTTAAGTCTATAATTGGTGTCACCTGGTGGTCAAGTTGCTCAGCAGGCTTTTTGGGGTTGGGCTCTATATTGTTTTCTTTCTATTGAAAGGAGAAAGTGATTTAAGGTGTGGTATCCATGAATAGTACCTTATATTTACATGAAACCTCTCTCTAGGTGTGGAAAGATTTTCATGGCTACTCCCTTTCAGTTTTTGGATGTGTGGTTAGAGGTCGTGATTATGGATCAAGACTGGGAATTATTCAAGTTCTAGTGTGCCATTTGTTTACATGGGGCATGAGTTTCATGATTATAGACAAGAAGAGATTTTGTGAAGTAATTCACCCCTTTGTTTCCAAAGAGAACCTTTTCCCTCATAACTACATTGGAAATGATTAGGTAAGAATGGAGGACTGTATCATTAGTAAAACTTTTGGAGTATGGTAGTTGGAGAGGAAGGTGCTTAAAAACCAAACTGGGCCAAGTAGACAAGAAGACTAGAATTTCTATTTGCTGTTTGATATAGGGATTAAAGTATACATTCAGCAATTTTCAAATTTCTTTTAGTATGAATTGTACTAAGTTTAAAAATTCATAAAATAAACATGAGTTTTTTGGCCCTACTGCCCACAATCTTTACTGCCCCACTTTATTGCTTCCTTGACATGTAGACAAAGCATCATCAAATTTGCAAATTTTTAAAGGGGTTTCAGAAATCTGGATTTCTGAACTGTGAAATCCTCTGAATTTTAAATTTGCCCATTTTATTTTAAACATTGGGTGGGTGGGACAAAACACATTTGCATGCTAGATACAGCCCACTGACCAACAGTGTATTGCCTCTGCTTTAGTCTTCCTATAATTTATTCAAGATGAACACTTTTTAAAAAGCAAATATCGTTTTTACTGCTAAATATGTTCTCCCTCTATGCTCTCTATTTTATTTTTCAAATAAATGAAAATTCACTAAACTCTTCAGTGACTCCTCAATGCCCACAATCAAATCAAAATTCCTTTAATGAAATTCGAGATCTATTCCCTGCTCCATGTTCCACTGCTACCTGTGTGTGTGATGGTCTTTTCACCAGGTTGCTCTTTCCCTCTCTTTCCTACTGATGAACTCCTACCCATTATCAACATCAGCTGGAATGTTGCCTGCTGGGCGGAAACTTCTAAGTGAATGATATGGTGGTTATACAGTTAACCAGAATGATGTGTAGGAGGAAAAACCTGAATATAGACTATTTTTATAATTTATATCTACTAACCTGGTTTGACTCATTTTCGATATTTTAAAAATCAGTTCAGTAAATACGTACTGAGTCCTTCCTGTATGCCAGTCACTCTGCTAGGCACTGGAATTATGAGGATTGAGAAAATGGTCTGTCTCCGTATTCACCTTGCTCACAGCCTAGAACTGACATGCCATCAAACAATTGGAATGCAGCATTAAAAATGCTTTATTGGATTTTGTTAGAAGATTCCAAAGGAGAATAGAAAGAATAAGGACCCTAGGAGCACTCTCCAGAGGAGATACATGAGATGAAATGGAAGGAAGAGAAGAAACTTTACATGGGGCGGGAAGAGGGAAACCATTTCAGGCAGAAGGGAGAGGAATTTCAAGCAGAGAGATTAATATGTTTATATGAGAAGGCCTGGTAAATGCAGAGAATGGCATGTTGCTTCCTAGAATTATAAATTCATAACAATGTTTAGGTGACTACTAGGCTTGGGTTATCACTGTTACCCTGTGCTATAGTTTATATGGAATGTGGCCATGAAATCATTTTCCTGAGGCTTCCTGGGATGAGCTATGAGCCTTCTAGTGGAAGCCCTTAATGACTCAATAGATAAATAATGCTTTTCAAGTCCCTGGACCACAACCAAATTAAGGAACCATCTCCACATACCCAAAGTCTTAAGTTAGAATGAGAATATATCTTTGTTTAATTGATCTTGATCAATATCTTGATCAATTCCTTGGCTCAACCTATGAAAATTTCTGCACCAGCTTCCCTGAATCCTGCTGGATCAAACGTCAATATTTCCTTCAGAAATTTTAAGTAAATTCAGTGAAATTTCATTACAGATAATTTGTGGAACTGAGATCCTTGTTTGATGTTTGCTCCTTTTGCAATATTTCAGCTTAAAATCATTAAATTAATAATGATCCCTGGTCACTTCATCGCTAAGAATCTTGTTATAATATTATATGGTTTGTGATTAGGTATGTGAAATACTCCAGACATTAAAAACAGCCCCTATGAATGAGTTTTTTCACCTTATGAGAAAATAAGCATCTTCCCTCCTGTTCTCCTTAAACAATAGAATGTCTGAGAATATTGCTGTAAAGTACAAAACTTTTGAATAATAAGATTGTGGGATTATATATAATTAAAAAAATGAAACTAGAACTGGCTTTTAGTAACCAGGATTACAAACAGCAAAAGCCTTGAATTTGCTTAGTTCTCAAAAGATGTGGTTTTACCAGGAAAGCAGATGTCCTTGGGGCACATTGAGTCAGCACATGAAAAGGCAGTGAGCCATGCTGTTGTAATTCATAGTTTCACCCCCATTAAACTCCCTTTAGAAATTAGGTCAAGCATGAGCATAGGCAGTATAAGGTAGTAGATATCCTTGAATGATAGTTGGGATAATAGTTGATGACGTGTTACCAGTCTACCTTTGCTTCTCTTCACTTTCCTTCTTTTCATATAGTTTTTTCTCCACTGAGATACCTTAGGCTTTCCAGTAGAGCCAGAGGCATTAATTCACTCTAATGGTCAACTTGAATTATACAATGTTGTATGTTAATTACATCTTAATTATATGTTAATTATATCTCAATAGAACTGGAAAAATGTGAATAAAATGCTTTTATTATACACTTAACAAATATTTGAAATATTGAAATACTGACTGGGCTCTGCTTGTGCTTTATTTTTAAGTAATTATAGTTGGAAATTTATACATTTAACTCAGTATCAAAATGTGTATATATATATATATATATATCTATCTTAAAATGTTCTATAACTGATTTCAAGTTTCTCATGGGCCACAATCTGTAGTAGGGATGAGGTGGGGGAATAGAGACAACTTACTAAATAAAAGAAATGAGGTCTTTTCCAGGGTACACCATCCCTTTTTGTGAAAGGTATAAATACTCTGTATTTCATAGTTTCTTCCATCTCTTCCTTTTCAAGGGGGCCTCCGGATAAAGAAGCAGGTTAGGTTTTAAGTGTCTTCTTGAAGTAGAGACAGGACTTCACATTGGTGAGCTTTCAGGTATCACAGGCTCTGATGTTGAAGTCCGTGGCAATAAAATATTGGCAAGGCTCCCAGGTGGTTTAGCCATCTCCTCTGCTGCCTCAGCCCTACCTCTGCTTTCACTGCGCCATGGACCACTCTACAGCTTGGATGAAATTCTCATTCAGTGCATTTATTTCAGGCATCTCATCATCTAGCCACCATTTTTATTCTAAGACTGCCTCATTTTGGTTTCCTATGAGAAATCTTCTAGCCTGAACAAGGAAGTTGGATTGAAACTTTCCTGTAATTGCCCCTTTTTGGGAAATTAATCATCGCTCTTCCATTCACAGTTGAGGATTGAACCTTGGGAGTGCACATGAGGGGAGTAGTTTGGAATTTAGTGTCTGACCTCTTGTCTCACAATCTGTTCCCTTTCCCTCTTCTTCCCCTAGGACCAGAAAAACTTTCTTTTCTTTCTCATTATTGTATGTCAGGGACATCCACCAATGTCATATCCTGTTTCTTATGGAGGTGGCATCAAGGGAACGTGATTTATAGAAAGGAGTAAAAGCACATTGATTTAATATTTTCCAAGTATTATCTTCATTTTATCCAAGAGAAAGCTAAAGCTCAAAGCGGTTAAAGTAACTTGATTGCAAAGGAGCAGAGCCTAGATTCAAAGCCCCTCTGTAAACCCTAATGGTGGCACGATGCAATTTGAAGTTTTCTAGTGTTTTAATTCAAAGTTAGCAGATTCTTATTTCTCATGGCAAGTTTTAGCACCAGATATTGCTTCTTATCAAATTAAAAACATAATTTGTTAGCACTCCTCCAATCTCATATAATGTTCAGCACATGAGACCAGAAGCAATTGCCCTAATTAATTAATTTGACAAAACAGTTTATGTGTGAAAATTAATTAATGATCAGGTGAAATTAAAATCTAAATTAGGGAAGCACACCTTTCACTTTTCACTCATGGTGTGAAGACTTTCTTCAGGTGAGTATTATCCCTGATATAAAAAATAATTGCATAGCTATAATTAGCAAAATTCCTTCCATTTGATTCTAAAGAAAAGCAAAGAAACACCTTTCCATTTAAAACCATGGATCTAGGAGAATAATGAACTAGTATCCATATTGTTTAAAAAAACAATGACTTTAGGTTTTTAAAATAGAAAAATATAATATATAAAATTCATTTTTAAAAACAAATTTTAAAACATGACTTTTCAATACATACTATAGGTATGCAACAGTTAGATTTTCCGTCCATATATTGCTCCAGCCTGGTGTTACAAATAAGGTCCCCAAGAAAGAATGTCTCTGGCTCTATCACCACCATGTCCAAGGACATACCAATTTTGTCTTTAAATTAATTCTACGTATCCAATTTCACATGTCCTCCACCAGCCAGTCATCTGGGTGACTCCATTGCACTTGCTACTTTCTTGGTGGTAATCCATGGCAAGGCTACCCATGTCTACCAAGCTCTGCTCTCCCTGTTGGTCTTTGTAAAGACACCCCTCTGCTGGGAATGCCCATGGATATGTGAGCCAAGACCTTCCAGTGCCTGATGTTTCAGAGATTTATGCTTCGTCTCATGAAGCTTGCCATGTCTCATGAAGCTTGCCATTTGTCAGACAGCTTACTCAACTGGCATCAGTGATGCTGACACCCTGATCTCAAGACACCATTGAGCTTTTATTAAAACCACGCTTTTTAGCTATTACTTTTTTTTTTTTTTTGCAGTACGCGGGCCTCGCACTGTTGTGACTTCTCCCGTTGCAGAGCACAGGCACCGGACGCGCAGGCCCAGCGGCCATGGCTCACGGGCCTAGCCGCTCCACAGCATGTGGGATCCTCCCGGACCGGGGCACGAACCCGTGTCCCCTGCATTGGCAGGCAGACTGTCAACCACTGTGCCGCCAGGGAAGCCCTAGCTATTACATTTTTAATACAAACTTTTTAATGTAAAGCTTATGAGAGCTTAGCCAAGGGATGGGTTGAAAACAGACAACATACTAGGCAAAGAACTATACGTTTCCTACAATACTTACCTCATTGTCCCCTATCCAAATGTACCTCATCTCTTTCTTCTCTGGGTTGAGTACCTTCCCAGCAACTTTTTCATTTCTTTTTGCAAAAATAGCTGGAGTGAGAATATCTTAGGCTTAAATAAGATCCCTGCAGCCTTTCTTCCTGACCTTCTACGTATGTTTACAACTGCTTACTGGATATTCCTTTTAGATGTCTCACATCTTTCTTGTATTCCAACCTTCTAAATTGAATTCATCACCTCCCCTGATCTCCCATCTGGGTTTCTAGTCTCACGAAATAGGACTACCTTTCATCCTGTTACCTGTATCAGAAGCCTGGGCATTTCCTGAATATCCTCCCTCAATCTTACCACCACCATGTCCACTTCTTCACACATCTTATTCTTCCCCTAAATACTCTTAAATCCATCCACTTGTTTTCATTTCCAGCATCTTATGTCAGGGCATCACCTCTTGTCTGGGTTCCTGCAATAGCCTCCTAGTGTCCTCCCAACACTTTTTCTTCCCCTCCCCTCCACTATGCTCTCTACATTGTGAGGCTAAAATAATCTATCTGAAAATGCAGCATGATCATCAGTTCCTTGCTTAAAGCCTTTAAACTTCTTCTTATTGTTCTTAGTCCCAACCTGGTCCAGCCATAATGACCTCTTTTCCCTCTTGAAACTGCCATGTTCTCTCTCATCTCCAGGCCTTTCCAAATACTGCTCCCCCTGCATGGAATGACATTATTAAATATTTGTTGAATGAATGACCAAATGAGTAATATTTCCCCAAGGCAGAGTACGTTAAAGATGCATCAATAAGCAGATTCCTTGAATCTATTTATCTTCAACTGAGCAATTTTACTACATTTTAAAATCTTTACTTTTACAAACTGAAAGTAGCACTTAATTTGACATTTAACAGGCATATTGCAGACTCGTTTTGAGGTTCTAGCAGAATCATTCTACAAATTCTTTTTTTTTAATTTACTTTTTTATACAGCAGGTTCTTATTAGTTATCCATTTTATATGTATTAGTATATATATATATGTCAATCCCAATCTCCCAGTTCATCCCACCACCCCCACCCCCACCAAATCTGTAGATTGCTTTGGGTAGTATAGTCATTTTCACAATATTGATTCTTCCAATTCAAGAACATACTGTATCTCTCTATCTGTTTGTATCATTTTTAATTTCTTTCATCAGTGTCTTATAGTTTTCTTCATACAGGTCTTTTGTCTCCCTAGGCAGGATTATTTCTAGCTATTTTATTCTTTTTGTTACAGTGGTAAATGGGAGTGTTTCCTTAATTTCTCTTTCAGATTTTTCATCATTAGTGTATAGCAATGCAAGAGAATTCTGTACATTAATTTTGTATCCTGCAACTCTACCAAATTCATTGATTAGCTCTAGTAGTTTTCTGGT
>NW_020174561.1:4457980-4458285 GCF_003031525.2 Neophocaena asiaeorientalis asiaeorientalis
TTTTATTTCTTTTTCTTGTCTGATTACCATGGCTAGGACTTCCAAAACTATGTTGAATAATAGTGGTGAGAGTGGACATCCTTGTCTTTTTCCTAATCTTAAAGGAAATGCTTTCGATTTTTCACCATTGAGAATGGTGTTTGTTGTGGGTTTGTCATATATGGCCTTTATTATGTTGAGGTAGGTTCCCTCTGTGCCCACTTTCCGGAGAGTTTTATCATAAATGGGTGTTGAATTTTGTCAAAAGGTTTTTCTGCATCTATTGAGATGATCATATGGTTTTTATTCTTCAGTTTGTTAATATG
>NW_020174561.1:4458336-4575974 GCF_003031525.2 Neophocaena asiaeorientalis asiaeorientalis
AACCACTGCACCACCAGGGAAGCCCCTGTCTCTAGGTATTTTTTAATTTCCTCTTTGATTTCTTTAGTGATCTCTTGGTTATTTAGTAACATATATTTTAGCCTTCATGTGCTTGTGTTTTTTACATTTTTTTCCCCTGTAATTGATTCTTATTCTCATAGTGTTGTGGTCAGAAAAGATGCTTGATATGATTTCAATTTTCTTAAATTTACTGAGGCTTGATTTGTGACCCAAGATGTGATTTATCCTGGATAATGTTCCGTGTGCATTTGAGAAGAAAATGTAATCTGCTGTTTTTGGATGGAATGTCCTATAAATATCAATTAAATCCATCTGGTCTATTGTGTCATTTAAAGCTTCTGTTTCCTTATTTATTTTCATTTTGTATGATATGTCCATTGGTGTAAATGAGGTGTTAAAGTCCCCCCACTATTATTGTGTTACTGTCGATTTCCTCTTTTATAGCTGTTAGCAGTTGTCTTATGTATTGAGGTGCTCCTATGTTGGGTGCATATATATTTATAATTGTTATATCTTCTTGGATTGATCCCTTGATCATTATGTAGTGTCCTCCCATGTCTCTTGTAACATTCTTTGTTTTAAAGTCTATTTTATCTGAAATGAGTATTGCTACTCTAGCTTTCTTTTGATTTCCATTTGCATGGAATATCTTTTTCCATCCCCTCACTTTTAGTCTATATATGACCCTAGGTCTGAAGTGGGTCTCTTGTAGACATCATATACATGGGTCTTGTTTTTGTATCCTTTCAGCAAGCTTGTGTCTTTTGGTTGGAGCATTTAATCCATTCACGTTTAAGGTAGTTATCGATATGTGTGTTCCTATTACTATTTTCTTAATGGTTATGGTTTTGTTTTTGTAGGTCCTTTTCTTCTCTTGTGTTTCTCAATTAGAGAAGTTCCTTTAGTATTTGTTGTAGAGCTGGTTTGGTGGCGCTGAATTCTCTTAGCTTTTGCTTGTCTGTAAAGCTTTTGATTTCCCATTGAATCTGAATGAGATCCTTGCCGGGTAGAGTAATCTTGGTTGTAGCTTCTTCCCTTTCATCACTTTAAATATATCATGCCACTCCCTTCTGGCTTGTAGAGTTTCTGCTGAGAAATCAGCTGTTAACCTTATGGGAGTTCCCTTGTATGTTATTTGTCGTTTTCCCTTGTTGCTTTCAATAAGTTTTCTTTGTCTTTGATTTTTGTTAATTTGATTACTATTTGTCTCGACGTGTTTCTCCTTGGGTTTATCGTGCCTGGGACTCTGCACTTCCTGGACTTGGGTGGCTATTTCCTTTCCCATGTTAGGGAAGTTTTCAACTATAATCTCTTCAAATATTTTCTCAGGTCCTTTCTCTCTCTCTTCTTCTGGGACCCCTATAATGTGAATGTTGTTGTGTTTAATGTTTTCTCAGAGGTCTCTTAGGCTGTCTTCATTTCTTTTCATTCTTTTTTCTTTATTCTGTTCCACAGCAGTGAATTCCACCATTCTGTCTTCCAGGTCACTTATCCGTTCTTCTGCCTCAGTTTTTCTGCTATTGATTCCTTCTAGTGTATTTTTCATTTCAGTAACTGTATTGTTCATCTCTGTTTGTTTGTTCTTTAATTCTTCTAGGTGTTTGTTAAACATTTCTTGCATCTCCTCGATCTTTGCCTCCATTCTGTTTCTGAGGTCCTGGATCATCTTCGCTATCATTATTCTGAATTCTTTTTGTGGAGGGTTGCCTATCTCTACTTCATTTAGTTGTTTTTCTGGGGTTTTATCTTGTTCCTTCATCTGGTACAAAGTCCTCTGCCTTTTCATTTTGTCTCTCTTTCTGTGAATGTGGTTTTTGTTCCACAGGCTGCAGGATTGTAGTTCTTCTTGCTGCTGCTGTCTGTCCTCTGGTGGATGAGGCTGTCCCGTTCAACAAATTCTATTTCTTGGATTACAGTATGGTCCTCCTCTATCTGGGATTATCATCCTCTTTGACTTGGGTGACATCATGAAGATATAGCCAGTGCCTATGGCAGGATGAGAAGTATAGAACAGTGAGGGAATCACTTGACATCTTTCAGCTGGCCAAGTCCTTCAGTTCAAACCTGGCATACAATAGAGTGACAGATGTCACTGTCATATTGCTGTAACATCCCTGATATGACCTACAACTAGATGCCCCTATTTTGTTTCAAAAGGCTAAGTTATCTTTACAGGTTTGGACAGTGAATAAGAGAAAATAATTTTATGACTCGGCAACGCCAATAACATGCAATGCACCTAGAAGCAGACCTAGCAACCTCATCATTCATGAGAGCATCTGGCTGCCATCTACAGGATGCTGGGTACATGCCAACTTTGATAATTACATTCAGCTTACCACCTTTCCTCATTACTTCTGTTGGATGACACACATTCAATTCTGTTCAGAAGGTGGTATGCATGATTGCTAGTAAATTCTACAAGGCAACTGTCTCACTCTAGAAACTGTAGCATTTTATGGGAAAATGAAGTAAAATAATTGCACAATAAATCCAGAAATGTGGCTTAAAAATGGCAAATTATGAGATAATAAAATTGTTAATTATATTGCTCAGGAAAATTTAAATATGCTAACTGGCATTGCCTTCCTAGTTTATCAAAGAAGAAAATATTTGTTTTTACCTCATCTGACATTTCAGTTTGGTTTTATGGTAATTAGATAGAAGATCACTGTGATACTAGACACACAGGCACACACACATAGAAGAGGTTTTGTTTGGTGTGAGTTGGATCTCATGAAGATTATAAGTTAAAAAGCAGACAAGTATTACTTGTACTAGTGTATAACAATAATTATGAAATAGCAGAAGCCCTTTTTGTCTGTATTTCCCTAAGTTTTCTATATTTACAGGTCTTGCGTAGTTCTTTTTTGGGGGGTGCTTTAGTATTTTAATTAAAATGTTGATAAATTTATACATGTTGACATTAAAAGTGTTTCTCTCATACACTGCTTCTAGGAGTACAAATTGGTAGGGAATAAAATGAAAAGATGCTTTTTCTTGCATAGTTTTGTTAAGTCTGACTTTTTTTGGAAATAATTTCTTTGTCCATAGTTCAGATATTTTTAAAAAGTAGTAAAATTGTCCATGCTATTCTGAAAATTTTTGAAAGTGGAAGAATATTCTGTAGTCAGCTGCTGTTTCAAAAGAATCTACTATTCAAGGAAGGGGGAACTTAGGAAAGTATGCTGAAGATTAATAATAGCCAACACTTCCATACACTTCACCATGTGCAGGGAAATGATCTATGTGATTTGACTATATACAGCAATTCAGTACTCATATTAACTCAGTTAGGTGGGTACCTACAATATTCCTATTTTACAAATGAAGGAATTGAGTCACAAGTAAGTAAGTTTCCCAAGGTTGCAGACTAGTGAATGGGAGAGCCAGGATTCAAACCCAGAGAGTCTGGCTCTAGAGTTCATGCTTTTAACCACCATGCCCGACTGCCTGCCACTGAAAACAGCACGAGAAGGAATTCTTTTAATTTTTTTATTTTTATTTTTTTTGTGTGATACGTGGGCCTAACACTGTTGTGGCCTTTCCCGTTGCGGAGCACAGGCTCTGGACGTGCAGGCTCAGCAGCCATGGCTCACAGGCCCAGCCACTCCGCGGCATGTGGGATCTTCCTGGACCAGGGCACGAACCCGTGTCCCCTGCATCGGCAGGCGGACTCTCAACCACTGCGCCACCAGGGAAGCCCAGCAATTCTTCTTTACAAAACGAGTTAAACATCTCCAGTGAGCTGAATTTGATATCAGAACATTGAGAATGTTCCTTGAGAAGCATCATTAGCTCCAGAAATGAGATAGGCGGTGGAGATGACCCACTAAAGTCTCTCTCTTCCAGTAAACTTTATCTCTAATAAATTAGAGGAGCACTAACAGATCAGTACAACCTGCCCACTTGAACTAATTATAAAATAACATGATTTGCATATAAACATGTAATCCATTTATAGAAAAATCTTGGGTTAGTTGGCAGCTCAGTTGAACAAGCACTCATTTGGAGCTTACTATGAGCAAGGTAATATGCTAAGTGCTAGGAAAAATGGATCAAGTCTAATCCCACTCTTTCAGGGCCTCATAAGCTACTGGAGACACAAGGAATGTACATGATTATCTCTAATGAAAGTTATTCTGTGATAAGTATTAAAAGAGGAGGAAAATAAACATGCAAAGGGAGAACTAAGAGGAAACTTAGGTGGGAGGTGGTGAGTTGGCCATCAGGGAAGTGGTAGCAGGCAGTAGACTTTTGGGCTAAGGTTATCAGAATGAAACTCCAGACATACAATATGAAATTATTCAAAGTCATGAAGCATAAGGGTGCTGTGAGGTATTGGAGGTGAAATTAGAGAGGTATGATGGTGCTGGATTATGAAGAACATCACCTGTGTGTATTTTACACAGAAAACACATATGTGTATACCCAGTGTATGTGTGTATTCTCTCATTATGTGTACTATATATTCACATAGTCTTCATTGAAGATAAATATTTGTGTCTGTGTGTTTAGAATATTGTGCTTAATGTACTTAGGTTCTCACTCCAGAATAGTGTGTTAAAAAGTTGAAATCCCTGTTCAGACAGGAAATAGCTCTGTGACCTCAGTTTCCTGATCTAGAATATGGAAATAATAATATCTATCTCATTAGGATCCCTGTAAGGCTTAATAAAATAATGCATATAAATGTAGCATCCCTTAGAGGGATCCTAATGAGACAGATATTTTATTCCACGTTCTAAGTCAGGAACTTGAAGTCACAGAGCTACAGCATGCATGTGATCCAGGCAGCGCAAAGGGTGGACTGTGCTGGTTTCCCTAGATGCTGAGAACACTGCTGACAAACAGCCTTCAGCTGTCTGTCCCTTCAGGGGTCACCTCAGCTGTAGAGAGCCACCTTTCCTAAGGTCAGACCCCTTCCGGGTGTAGCTCCTATCCAATGACTGTTTGATACAAGGGTACAAAAATCTTACCATGTTGGCCTAACTAGGTGTATCCTTCAGCTCCAAAGGCTGCTGTGGAGTCTGCTGAGGTCTACTTTGGGCCTACATCATAGCTTGACTTCTGCCTTTGCCAATCCTACTTCTTTCTCCTGTCTTGTACAGGTGTTTATCTCAAGGACACTTTTTTAAAAGTCTGCATGTTAAACTCTGTCTTAGAGGAAACCCAGCTTGGGACATCCCTTGGTGGTGGTGCTTGCGGCGGTAATGGTGGAAGTGGTGGTGACTTCCCAGTGTTTGCGAGATCAGATTTCTCGTGCAGAAATTGCATGGGTGGGCAGCAGCATCCGCGGCAGTTTCGTGTGGTATTCTGTGGACCAGCACTATTCGTGGCAGTTTTGTCATTAAGCCAATTCTTCGGCATAGTCTTGGCCATTCTGCCTAGAAGCTTAGCCTCGTCTTATTCTCTAGCTCTTTCAACAATTCTGTGTGCTATCCAATATCCTTTAAATAACCTTCTGTTTAATCAGCCTAAACCAGCTTCTGTTGTATGGTAATGTATCTTAAACGAGTTAATGTTAAACAAATTCCCATACATTAGACCCCTAATACCTGATTGATACATTCCCCTGGATAGAACAATGATATGAGTATTATGGATGTAAATTAAATAACACTGGCTTACTGAATATGATTCCCTGTGTTATACAGTAGGTCCTTGTTGTTTATTTTATGTATAGTAATGTGTATCTGTTAATCCCAAACTCTTTTTTTTTTTTTTTAAACATCTTTATTGGGGTATAATTGCTTTACAATGGTGTGTTAGTTTCTGCTTTATAACAAAGTGAATCAGCTATACATATACATATGCTCCCATATGTCTTCCCTCTTGCGTCTCCCTCCCTCCCACTCTCCCCATCCCACCCCTCCAGGCTGTCACAAAGCACCGAGCTAATATCCCTGTGCCTTGCGGCTGCTTCCCCCTAGCTATCTACCTTACTACGTTTGTTAGTGTGTATATGTCAATGACTCTCCCTCGCCCTGTCAAAACTCACCCTTCCCCCTCCCCATATCCTCAAGTCCGTTCTCCAGTAGGTCTGCGTCTTTATTCCTGTCTTACCCCTAGGCTCTTCATGACATTTTTTTCCCTTAAATTCCATATATATGTGTTAGCATACGGCCAAACTCTTAATTTATTCCTCCCTCCCTCCTTCCCCTTTGGTAACCACAAGTTTGTTTTCTATGTCTGTGAGTCTATTTCTGTTTCATAAATAAATTCATTTGCATCATTTTTTAAAAAATTAGATTCCACATATGAGTGATATCATATGATATTTGTCTTTCTCTAACTTACTTCCCCTAGAATGATAATCTCCAGGTCCATCCATGTTGCTGCAAATGGCATTATTTCATTCTTTTTTATGGCTCAGTAATATTCCAGTGTGTGTGTTTGTGTGTGTGTGTGTGTGTGTGTGTACCACATCTTCCTTAACCATTCATCTGTTGATGGACACTGAGGTTGCTTCCATGTCCTGGCTATTGCAAATAGTGCTGCTATGAACATCAGGGTGCATGTATCTTTTCAAATTAGAGTTTTTGTCTTTTCCAGATATATACCCAAGAGTGGAATTGCTGGATCATACAGTAACTCTATTTTTAATTTTTTAAGGAACCTCCAGACTGTTCTCCATAGTGGCTGCACCAATTTACATTCCCACCAACAGTGTAAGAAGTTTCCCTTTTTTCCACACCCTCTCCAGCATTTATTATTTAAACAACATAATTTTTATCAACATAGAACCAGTTAAATAAATTATATTATATCCATAATGGAAACTCTTATGTATTGACATGGAAAGGCCTTCAAGAAGCACTTAAAGGAGACCAAAAACAAGTCCAAAACATTATAGTGTATTACCATGTTATAAAAGTGTGTATGTTTTCCTTATTTAAAAAAAAAAAAAGATAAAGAAGGAACTAGTAAGAGTGGTTACCCATAGGAAAAGATGGCAACAGTGCAAATGGTGGACAGGGAAGAGAAGACGACTTTTCACTGCTTACTTTTTTTTTTTTTTTTTTGCGGTACGCGGGCCTCTCACTGTTGTGGCCTCTCCCGTTGCAGAGCACAGGCTCCGGAAGCGCAGGCTCAGCGGCCATGGCTCACGGGCCCAGCCGCTCCGCGGCATGCGGGATCTTCCCGGACCGGGGCACGAACCCGTGTCCCCTGCATCGGCAGGCGGAGTCTCAACTACTGTGCCACCAGGGAAGCCCTCACTGCTTACTTTTTTGATACTTGTTCCACACTTATTAAACAATAGAAGTATATTTAATAAACAGTTTTTAAAACTGAGGTAAATTTTCACAGTCTGCCTCAGTATTGCAACACTAGATTTTTAAAGTGAAATTTAGTTTTGTTACACATTCATAAACTGAAGTGGCACAGCAAGCATGCCCTTATAGCTTCATGTTCATTCCTTGGCCCTCTGCAATCGAGGTTCTAGTGAAATTGTTCTTTCAAAGCTCACTAACAGCCTGGCCTCCTAATTCCCAAATCCAATAATCCTCCTCTCACTTAAATTCCCTGCAGTGGTCAATGCCGCTGTCTACCCTCTTCATTACTGAAACACAGCGTCTTTGTTTGCACTTTACCAACCACTAGAGCCCTGGTTCTCAGCATCCTCCGAATGCTCAGGCTCTCCTCCACATAATTCTCTCCCCCGTGGGTCCTGGGAACAGTGGGATAAGAAATTTTTTATTAGCTATCTTTCTTAGCTGAATGTTCTACCACCCCTGGCAATGGCCAGAGCCTGTAATGTCAATTGTCTCAAGATTTTAATTATCAAAAGACCTTTTACCAAAAACTAAAGATCATCACTGAAGAGGCAGAAAATAATTGATAGTTCTATCATTTCATTTCCTAATAGTTGCTATTCTCAGTTTTAAAGGAGACACATATAGTACTTGGAAAGAGTAGAATTGGAGGTAAGACTTGAGAGGCAACAGGGGCACAGTCTCTGGAACCAGTCACCTGGCTTCAAGTTCCAGCTTCCTTCCTCACTAGTAGGTGACCTGAAGTGAGTTATTCAAACTATATCTAGCTGAGTTACTCCAACTGTATGTGTCTCATTTGCTCTTCCCTAAAAGGGAGGTGTCATAATAGCATCTAATTCATTGGACCCTTGGTCAGTCTTTATGAAGTAATAGATGTAAAATCACTTTGAACATCCTGGCATCCAAGTTCTTGCATCTATTGCTAACAATGTTCCATGTAGAAGATTCTAGAATATTGAATCCAGAGTCAGAAATCTGAATCCCAGTCCCATTTCTGCTACTAATTGGCTTTGTGTTTTGAATAAATTTTGATTTACTGTCTATAAAATGGGAGTTTGAAATATGGTCTCTAAAATTCTTTGTGGGTCTGTCAACACCCAACTGCTTTGAGAAACAGTGTCTTAAGCATGTTTACTTTAAAGCCCAATAGCCAAAGGGCTGCTTTGTGTATAAACTGGCAAAAGCTATTCTAAAGGTTAGAACTAATAGCTTCACAATATGAGCAACAAACTTGCTTATTCTATGAAGACATGTAGTGTTTGACTTACTGTTGATACAATAGCCACTTCTGTTAGGACAGGAAAAGAATCCTACTTTTAAGAGATGAAATGGTCCTATAGTTGGATATGTACCTAATAAACACAGTCTCTAAGAAATTTCTAATACTGGGGAATAAAATTAAAATTGTATAGCTTAGAAATAGGCCAATCAACAGAAAACACTTATATTAGAAATAAGGTATTTATTCTGACATCATAAATTGTAATTTGACAACTAGACTTTATGTCAACATTATTTTTGAAAAGAAGTGATCTCTTAAATTTCATATTCTTCCAGGTTCCTTGGTTAAAACCTTAGGGCTTTATCTTTAACAATTTATTCTCATTTACTCGCTATGCCCAATATAGCCCTGAGCCCTGGCCTCTTTTGCTTCACACTCCATTGCCACCGGATCCAAACCCTTTTCACATCTTGATCTGGCAGCAACAGACTGGCTGACTTCAGCCTTTCTATTTTCAAGCTATCACACAGTCCATGGCCAAGTATCTTCTTTAAAGCGCTTTCTGCTAATACTCCTATCTCAAGAAATCACATTGGTTCACCACCACCATGTAGTAAGTTTACATTTCTCTGCCAGACTTACAAGCTCTTCAGACTTAGGCCTCAAGGCCTCAGTTAACTGCTCTAGCTAGCTTCCTTTTTTTTTTTTTTTTTGCGGTACGCGGGCCTTTCACTGTTGTGGCCTCTCCCGTTGCGGAGCACAGGCTCTGGACGTGCAGGCTCAGCGGCCATGGCTCACGGGCCCAGCCGCTCCGCGGCATGTGGGATCTTCCCAGACTGGGGCACGAACCCGTGTCCCCTGCATCGGCAGGCGGACTCTCAACCACTGCGCCACCAGGGAAGCCCCAGCTAGCTTCCTTTCTTATTACTCTCTTCCCCTTTGCCTTCTCCTAGCATAGATTTTAGTTTGCTCACAGTTTCTGTGCATAAACCCTCTCATTCCTGATTTTATGCAGGAACTTGTTTCCTTTTCCTGAATAGCTTTTTCTTATCCTTACCCATCCAACCATCTTCTCCACGCTGATGGCATGTCACTCAGAGTTCTGAATGAAGCTTTACATATTTACTGGTATCTTTCTATGCACTTACTATCAACAGTGCAAAATTATATGACTCAAATTATTTCAGGTTCATGCATTGTAATAAAATTAAAATAGGCATCATAATGTAGTAGAAAATCCACTGACTTGAATTTAAAAATCAGTTCCACTTTTGACCAGCTGTTTCCTTTGTCAAGTCATTCTCTGAGTCTTACAAAGCTGTTATAAATATTAAATGAGTAAGATGGAAACCTATTTGTAATCCCTAAATGCGATGCCAGTATTATTGTTGTTAATATGCTATTTCTATGAAGAACAACACATCCTTCACAGTGTTAGATAAGTAAGAGGCCTGTTAGAGGTGTTTAACAAATATATGGACTATGCTTAAAGAAACCACAGAGCAAAGCGTACGTTAAAAAAAGGAAAATTGGAGTTAAATGTGAAGCCATAGGGACTAATATTGTTCAGTCCTAAATATGGAATTTGATGGCAACTCTCATGAGAAGGAATTCTCACATAAAAATGATGAGACATCGTTTATTCAAGTGCTTCCCAAAGAAATACTAGTAGCAGCTGACTGCACCCATGGCAAGTTACAGGAGACCTCCCCTAATTGCATTGTATTGTCACTGATGAAAGATCTATTTCTATGAATGGGGAAAACCTAATTAGGCCCTCTTTGCAGAATGGTTCCCGATTCTATGTATTCTTCCCTGTGACCATTCTATGTGATATCCACAAACAACTATTGAAAGCATTGGAGACTTGACCTACTGGGGAAGTTTAATGGGAAATGCTTTAAAATCAGAAAATGTTAAAGAGTTGAGAACATGTATTATATTCCGGCAAAGATGAAAGTTATGTGAGAATTATTAACATTGCAAATCACAGTTTGGTTGCTAAACTAGTATACAAAAATCCAAGAATATAGGACTAAAAAGTAGAAATCTGTTACCTTCAAAGACTGTTTACTTGTTGAAGTGTCTTTTGTAAGAAATGAATAAACTCTAAGGATTCTTTAATATTTTCTTCTAAATTTTCCACAGCACTATAACATATACTTCTGCTCAACCCAAAAGTTAGAACTGAAAAGTATTAACCAAAGTGATGTTCAGGTTTATCTATAGAAAGCTAAGACTTTTGGCAAATATGACAGAAACAGCCAACTGTCCATCAAAATTTGTGCTTCCCAGAGTTTAGGGTTGTTGTGGCAAACAGTTGCCCACACAATAATTACATTTCCAAGCTCCCCTTGCATCTAAGTAGGACTCTATGACCAGTTCTTCTCAATGGAATGGGAACTGAGTTGATCAATTTCTGAACAAGATAGTGATGCAGTGGGTATGTCTTCTCTTCTCCCACCTGCTTAGAGACTAAGGGAATGGTATGACTGCTGGAAGGAACTATCCATGTTCCTGAACCTCGGGATGAAACAAAACCATCGACTTGCCCACTAGGGACACTGAAATTGGCCTGGAATAAATTTGTCTTGTGTTAAATCTATGAAATTTGAGGTTAACAGATTAAACATAACATAGACTAACAAATTAAATATAACCATGAGGTGAATAGCCTAAAGAATAGGTAAACAGTAATATACTGGGAGTTGATCTAGCGAGATTTCTGAATATATCTCAACCATTGGTGAAAGGTTAATACATTTACGGAAATTCCCGCAAACATAAATACTCTGAAATTGAAGTATAGGCAACAATTCATTGCCATCTTTACTATATCTGTTCCCCTTCCTGAAAACTGTTTCTTATCTTCTCCTTGACCCATCATCCAAATTCTAAACGCTCTTTCCTCATGTCAAGTCTTACCTTGCAGAGTAAAGCCCTGCACATCCATAATATTCCAGCCTCTGTGTGGTTACATTTACAAAGTGTTTCATGCCTTTCTCATTATTTTAGGCTCATGCAGGGGAGAGATTTTAGTGAAATTCAACATTTTCCTAACATGAATTAAGAGAGAATGTGTTACCACTGAAAGGCTATGTACCCAAAGGACAGAGAAAAAAGCACAGTGCCTTTTAGTTTTTCACGGAATCTCATTATCAGACCACATTAGCTTTTAAATAAAGTAAGGGAAAAATCCTTTCTTCTGGGCCATCTGGGAAGATTTATTTGGAACCATTTTTGGTTCATGGCTAATTATTTAGAGAAAATACCTGTTTCCCTTCATTAATGTTGTTTAGAAAGTCACATACCAAAATATGAGAGACAGAGAGAGGGAGAGAGAGAGAGAGAGAGAACTCTATGTGAGGCAAGGAGGGAAAAGGGAGGAAGGAAGGAAAGAAAAAGAAAGAAGGAAGAGAGAAAGGAAGAAAGGGAAGGAAGAAGGAAAAAAGCAATTAGTGATTTAAAAAATCTAAATGGAGGGTTGCTTAAGTTTTTCAGTACTATAAATATAGATTACTTAACTGAGTTGTTTAATTCAGTAAAAACTAGCTTAAAGAAACACTAAGACGTGTCTTAAGGGCATTTCTTTTTTTTTTTTTTTTTTTTTTTGGTATGCGGGCCTCTCACTGTTGCGGCCTCTCCCGTTGCGGAGCACAGGCTCTGGACGTGCAGGCTCAGCGGCCATGGCTCACGGGCCCAGCTGCTCCGTGGCATGCTGGATCTTCTCGGACCGGGGCACGAACCCATGTCCCCTGCATCGGCAGGCGGACTCTCAACCACTGCGCCACCAGGGAAGCCCAGGGCATTTCTTAATCATAACCCTCTGGTATCCTGGCCATTAAAGATAAACCATGATTAGTCCTAGATTTCTTTACTAGGGAGAAAACATCACAGTTCAGCCACATGAAGACATTGGAGAGCAAGGAACTGAGTTTTGCAAAATAAAGGATCCAAACATTTGAGCAGGTGTCAATTCAGTTGAAACTCTGACCAAAACCAATAGTGTTTGGTGTGTATAATGTCCATGGGAGGACTGGGATTGGTGGTGGCTCTGGTTGTTAAAGAGGAAGCAGAGAGTTGGAAACTCAGAAATGTTCTGCTTAAACCTGAGTCCCAGGGAAGGCTAAGAATGAGCTGATGACTTAAAGAATCTTTAGATCAGAAAAGACACAAGCAGCCTCTGACAAGAAGGAGGGCTGTGCTTAGCTAGGTCAGAATTGTACCCTTTAAAATTCTGGCCCTTAGGGAATAGTTCATTGAGGGTTAGAGTGGATCCTGAGGATAAATGCAAAATTTACCAGGAAATAAATTTTTTTAGTGACAACTGTTAGTTTCAAAGTTATGGGCTATAATAGATACATATTTTGTATACTTTCTCAACCCAGATAATTCATTTAGTTAACATGAATATTTCATATTGCTTTAATGTAACTCAATATGATTATAATATTAGTAGGTATGGCCAAAAATGCTTCATTAACTCAGGCACAGGAAATGGAATCAGAATTTTTAAGTGATTTTGCACAAACTTCTAGGCTCCAAATGTATATTTTCAAAATGTAAAGTGTTGATATTAACACTATAATGCAGAAATCTTTTTCGAGTTGATATAACGCAATTTACATTTATTCCTGATGTAAAAGGTAAAGCCTTTTGAAAAAAACAGGTTTACCTCACCCAGGAAGAGTAATACTGGATCTATAAATAAATCTCATACCCATTTGCCCAAGTCTCTAACTAAAAGATTCCCAAGTGTGCCAGATAATGGTTACCCTCTTTTAATCAATATTTCTAACCACAATATTTCAGTGCAGTTGAAAACATAAAACAATTCCTGGACATTAGAAATATGACTAATATTCAAATACAGATTTACTGTAGGTTTGAAAAGGTTTACATCTATTTTTTCTTTCAATATATAAGAATGATAATAGAGGCTTTATAGGCTTTAAGGTTTACAAAATATCTTCTTACACTGTGACTTTCTCTAAGTGACTATGGGGATTGTGTTCTACTCTGTTTGATCTTTACTCAGTCATGCCTCATATTTTGACCAGTGGCCCTTTTCAGAATTAACATTTTAACTGAATACCACCCAGGAGATCTGTTCCTCTTCTAATCTTTCTTAGCAGTTTACAAATAATTTACATCATTTACCATTGTCTCTCAGTATGTCCTTGCAGTGTTACTTTTCAAATTTTTGTTATAGCATCTGCTTTGACAGACCACACAGCAGTTGTTTGGGATCCTAGCATCCATCACTTACTCCTCATATCAACTGGACAATGTATAGGAAGCCTTGCTTTGAAGAATTTAAGCTTGTTGTGGTTCAGTACCCAGTTGGTCATGATAGCCTCTGGCTTAGCTTTAACTTTGGCTGAGCAACAGTGAAATTACTATGGCAATGTCATATGCAACAGGAGGACATAAATTTGGTGGGAAATTATTCTGCTTAAAATTCCAAACATTTCAGAAAATTTTTTAACGTTTTGCTTGGAAGGATCACTAGGGGGAAAAAAATCTAGATTTAAGACAAATGCAGAAAACAGGCTATAAAATATTTATAGCCAGTGATTAGCTAAGAATTGATCCAAGGTAAATTAACAAAAAATCCTTGAAGGGGGGAGTTATAAATGATGTGTTTGCTCAGGCAGTGAGGGTAACATTTTCACTAAGACTGGATAATCATGGGTTGAACACAAGCATGTGAATTTATTTTCCTTTGTGATATGGATTGGAGACGTCAAGGCTGTACGAACAACTTAAAAGAAGCTGTGTTTCTTAGGTATATAATTAGGACCAGAGAGTGGAAAGTTAATATATTCTAGCTAATTAGTCTAAATTGGAGCAGACAGAAGTGATAAATTAAAACCTGGCCAGGAAGCTCTGCAGCTTCTAAATCAAATGCTAGAAGCATTAGACACACCAGAGGAGCTTGTAAAATTACAGATTCCTAGGCTCCACTCCAGATTCTGATGCAGATTTGGAGTGGAAACCTAGAATCTGAATATTTGATTTGGAGACAGATGTTCCATGGAACACGCTTTTAAAGAGCACTGCTAAATTGTATGACAAATTTACATTTCCTGTTAAAACAAGAAAGGGAACTGGTTTGGAGAGTAAAATGAATGAAAATAATTGTGAAATATAAAATTGCCTTATTTGCCAGAATTGCCAAAGTTCTGCAAGCAAAGCAGCTGTGCCTCCAGAATTTATAAGCAGATATCTGCATATGTTGTATAGTGTATACACTCTGTTTCTTTAATCATTAACTTTTAGTTAGAACCATTGAGACAAGGTTTATATGTACATATATGACCTGTACATGCCTATAGCGTTGAGTGTGGACGTTGATGACAGACTTCCTGGGTTCGAGTCCTGGCTCCATTGCCCAAAGGCTGTGCAGACTTAGGCAAGTTCCTTAACTTTATTGTACCTCAGATTTCTTCCCTGTAAAATGGGAATGATTATAACATTTACATCATGGAGATTATTAAAGAGTAAATTAGTTAACACATATAAAACACTTGGAAAGTTTCCTGGAAGCCTTAAATTATTTCCTTGTTATAGTTAGTGCCTCATAGAAATCTGCTGAAATAAATTAAATTGATGGACGACGATGACAAACTTCAGATGGGTTGAAGGCAGTTATCGCTCAGCCTAAAATGTGAACCCATAAGGAGAGTAAAGTAAATAGAATAAACTCAAGATTAGAGTGAAGCCTGCAATCTGATCTTAAGTGTTATCTGTCTCCCAAGTTCTTTATTGGTGCATTTTCTCTTAGAGGTTAGTTTTAAATTTTTTTTCTTAATTACTTATTTTTAAGGCATGAAAGAATTTACTGGAAATCATCTAGGGATACTAGAACAAACTTTTTCTTTTCTTTGGAATCCATGCTTCTCTTATTCTCTGTTCTTCTCCCCAGTGTTGATTTTTCTGAAGCCATGGCTTCAGATATTTTTCAGCTTCTCTCCTGTATCCCAAACACTCAGTATCAATACAATTTTTTAATAATTCTACACATAGTAAAGGAGGAAACTATAAAGTTTGCAAAATAATGTCTTCTTGTTTAATCCCATGGCCAAAAAGTAGGCAATTTGAGAACAAAAAAGCTAAAAAAAAAATCCATCTGTGTCTGAGGAAATTAGCCTGGCAATCATCACCTCAATTTGGTGGTAGAGTATCCAGTTAGGAATGAATACTGAACTCACAAGAGAGATGTTGTTCACAAGGAACTCCATTTAACAGCAGCAAAACTCCAGTTTTGGAGCTGGGATCTGGGACAAAATTCCATATGATGGACATTCTGGGGCAGAAGAGCCCTCACAAATGATGCCAAGATTCTGAGTGAGGTAATGGGTTGAAACCAGGAAGAGATACCAGGCTCTCCTTTAACAACATAAAGCAGCAGGGAGACCAATAACAAAGACCTACAGAAATCATCTGTAGATAATTGGATTCCAGATCTAGCAGAGGAACTTAATTGTAAGTCCCATTGTATAGGGCATCGGCAGCTGTTGATAACTTCCTGCCCAAATTTGAGTTGGCTCAGTTAACTAGAGCTGGACTGAGCCTTCAGTGGACCTTTAAACAATAGATGAGTCTAATGAATCTTGTTGAGTAAAATAGAATCAAAGATCATTTCTGCAGTGCTGCACTGCTATGCCACTTTGTGATTCAGGGGATGATAAATGGGTCATGCTGAGTAGAACAGCAAATGGACTCTGGAGAGGATACTGCCAGCAAAGAGCAACAGCCATAGAGAAAATGCCTCACAAATGAAAGGACTACCTGCACCTTGACAACATGTGTTTTATGCTATGTGACTTCAAATGATTTTAAGAACTGCTTTGTTTTGCTCAATAGAGCAATGTCTAATTGTTTTAATTAACTGGAAAAATGAATTGCTGAGTGAGGTTAAAAAGAAAAGAAAATGCATTGTAAACATTATGAGGAAAGAGATAAAAATCAGAATGATGGTCAAAAGACTTTTATTATAAAACTTGTGTTTTATTCAATAGTTGGCCAGTTTCATCTTAATTTTATGTCAGTTAAGCATTGATGTTTACCCTTTCCCTAGGGTATAACAGTTCTTGCATACAAAGAAAATGTACATTATATTAACAATGGAGAATAACTCTAAAATGATACCTTAGATGAAGAACTTTTTCCTTGCTTTCTTGTTTTCTTCCTCAAGCTTTAATATTTGTCTAAAAACTTTTATTTTGTGCTAGCTCAGTATCTAGAAAAGATTTTTGACTATAGCAATTCAAGGAGAGCACCAAACTTTATAATATATTACTTCAGGGCTTGTCTCTAGGCAAGAAGCAGGAATGGTTGGTACTAATGGGAGCAGAAAGGTGCTGAAAGAAAACCAGCTCATGGCATTATGAATCATAGGGCTCTTAAAACATTTATAAATGGGTGAAAAGACTTGGGGCTGACATGAATTATGAGTCTCATTATGGCACTATAATAACTCCAGCAATGCTTCAGAGGGGCATGACACCTCCCAAGAAAAGTGGTAAGACTTCCATTACATTACTTTTCTGCTGGTAGTTGGCTATGGTCAAGGTGGGCTATGATCTGTATCCCTGGAGTACACATGGCAACATATCTTTGCATATAAATGTTGGTCAAGATCCTGCAAGACTCCTTTCTTCTAAGTGCCAAGCATTACTCTTGACCTTCAAGAAATATTAACAGGCCCTAGAGTGAGGACAGCATTTCCAATCTTTCCATTTCTTTAAATAGCACTTAGGGAGGCTACAATGCTCCTATTCTTTTCCACATGCCGATAGACACTCAGCAATATTGAAAAAAGATATTTCCCAGAAAAAAAAATATATTAGTTACTTACAGTACTTGTGAAAAGAAAAAAAAGTGGTGAGCTCCTTATTAGTGCAAATATAAAGGCTCTTAGAATTAGCACATTCTTGATTTTTATCATCTCAATTCAGCCTAGGCTAACATAACTTCACTAATTATTGAAGTGGGTGAATTGAGAGAAAAGACTGTCTGAAGTAATTAAAAGACTGCATTATCAATCCTTTCCTAGAAAAATTTGTATTATTTTCAAGTAAATAGGCTTATCAAAGCATGGCTTTAAGCAATGGCATGTGTTTTTGCTTTCAGTGTTTCCATTACATTTTTGTATGCACACAAATATTTCTAAAATAGCTGCAAAACGTGTGTTAGCTTAAGGAGGCAAACATTCTGCTTGGAAATTCACTTATGCTATTCCTGTGTTAAGACTCTCTACACACACACACATACCTCTAGTGTGTGTATATTTATCTATCTATCTATCTCCTACCAACTGTGATGATGACCAATTAGAATTATTGTGATTTCAGTGTGTGGCAGGGATACTGCTATATGGTTGCAAAACTTCTTTTTCCTCTTAGGACAAAACGTAGACTTTGAGAGTCCAGCCTCTTTTCAGTGACATAGGGTCATGTTACTGAGTTCTGGTCTTTAAATGTGAGTGGGGGTGATATTTGCTACTTCCAGCCTGGCCTATAGGAACATCCTGACTGATACTTTTTGCTCCCTTTTTTTGTCTCACCAGCTGAACGGAATACGGTAGAGGACTCCAAGGCCTTAGGAAACTGGGAAGCTACCAGATCAAAAGGATCCTAGGTGCCTGAATAATGCCACAACTCCTTGCTGACCCACATCTGATATAAAGTAAGTGACAAACATTTATTATGTTAAGTCACTGAGATTTGGGAGTTATTTGCAATACGTAGTTGTTAGCTTACCCTAGTGAATTAATAATAAATACAGTTTTTAATTTAAAATGTGTGAAAATATGAACTCAAAATATTCCTGTTTAAGACACACAGCAAAATTGAAGACGTATTTTCCTCCTTTTGTCATGTGTTACAGGAATGTCTTCTCAGAGATCTGTAGACTTTCATTTATTAGAAAATTGTGCTATTAGAGAGAGAAATTATCGGACCAAATTAAGCAATTCTTAGAAGAAAGTACATCCAGGAACGTGGTTTTGCACATACTCAGGGGCACAAGTCCTGTCACTATTTGGATCCCATCCTCCATCACTTCATTTATCCCTGGACCTTGTTTTCTACCGCTCTCTCAGCCTCTCAGCGTTCCAGTCCCATTGCTATTCCTAGGTGTCAGTATTCAATATCTGACCACACACCATCAGAGAATCTCTGTCCTCCACTTTCCTTTCCTTTTCTATTACAACTAGAAAAGGACTTTGGTTAGTTTGTGGAATGACAGCTACGATTAGTATGTGGGCTTTAGCATGTTCATTGGGATTTGCTGCACTAATCAGACTAGCTTGTAGACTATGAAAGGCTTTTCTTGTAGTGATTAGTATCTACATGCTTTCTGTGTGACTTATCGGTACAGAAGACCTGAATCACTGTAATAACCACAAAAGACGTTACAGAGAAGAGAAAAATAACGTTTTTACTTTGAAAACTGCCATAGACTATAAAGCTCATTTTTGTATATTTAAATCCTAAGATATGAATACATAAAGCACATACATACATATACAATTAAGAACTTCATCTAGCTCTCTCGCCTCCTGCCAAGATGACCAAGAAAAGAAGGAATAATGGTCGTGCCATAAAGGGCCGCGGCCACGTGCAGCCTGTTCGCTGCACCAGCTGTGCCTGATGCGTGCCCAAGGATCAGGCCATTGAGAAGTTCGTCATTCAGAACATCATAGAGGCCGCAGCCGTCAGGGACATTTCTGAAGCGAGTGTTTTCGACGCCTATGTGCTTCCCAATCTGTATGTGAAACTGCATTACTGCATGAGTTGTGCCATTCACAGCCAGGTAGTCGGGAATCGTTCTCGGGAAGCCCGGAAGGACCGAACACCTCCACCCTGATTTAGACCTGCGGGTGCTGCCCCACGACCTCCACCAAAGCCCATGGAAAGAGCTAAGTCCTTAAAGACTAAAGAAAGACAATAAAGTGGAAATTATACTTAAAAAAAGAAAAAGAAATTCGTCTATAATATTTCTAATGATTTCATAAAAGTAAAGTAGGGTTATTTTCTTAAATTATGAGTCCTTATGCTTTCCTTCAGTAAGAACTCTACTTGTTTCCCAGAAAGCTTTACATCTCCCTAAAATTCACATGTTGAAGTCTTAACCCCCCAGAACTTCAGAATGTGACCTTATTTGTAACTAGGGTCATTGCAGATGTAAGTGGTTAAGGTGGGGTCACACTGGAATAGGATGGGTCCCTATTCCAATATGACTGGTGTCCTGATTAAAAGGGGAAATCTGGAGACAGACACACACACAGGGAGACCAGCCATATGAAGACAGAGATCAGCCAAGGGACAGTTTGCCAGCAAACCACCAGAAGCTAGGACAGAGGCATGGGACAGATTCTCCCTCCCAGCCCTCCGAAGGAACCAACCTCAGAGTGATATCAACAAGATGGTGGAACAGGAAGTCTCCTGCTTATCTCTCCCCAACTCAGCAACAATAAATTGGCAACCATCCATAGGCAAAAGTGCCTTTGTGAGAGATTGGGATCCAAGTAAGAGACTGTGAAACCCTGGTAGAGCCCAAGACCAAAGAGGGCTGTTTTGAAAAGGCAGCCCATGCGCAGGTGGCAGACTTTCCAATTGTCCCAGCTACAGACTCGAAAGTAGCCCTGTCTCCCCGTGGACTCCTCTACAGCCCCATTTGGCATTGTCCTGCCACAACACCATCTGCCAGAGGACTGCGCAGGAGTCACACCTGCCTATGCCCCAGGTGTCTGGCCAGCCAACCTCAGTCCTGGCTGTGGACCCTGAAGTGGTGTGTGATCCAGCTCCAACCCCTCTCAGGATGCTAGTCCTGACTCTCCAGGCAACCCCCCCTCCACCGCCTGGGGAGACATGTCTATCTGTGCTCTGAGGCAGGACCTCCAACCTAGGTCCAGCTGCAAATCCTGAACTAGCCCTGTAATTTGGCTTTAGCCCCTCTTAGCCATGAACCAGGAATACTCCTGCCCATCCAGGGACCCACCAGGAGACACACCCTTGTAAGACCTGGAGGTAGGCCTGCTGACCTGGGTCCAACTGCAGATGTTAAAGGGGCCCTGACACCTGCCTCCAGGCCCTCACAGCCATAGTCCAGGAGCAGTAATGTCTGCCCAGGGACCTCTTCCAGCTTCTGGTGGCTCTTCATATTCCTTGGCTTGTGGCAGCATAATTCCACTCTCTACCTTCATCTTCACATAGTCTTCCTCCCTGTGTCTCAAGTCCCCCATCTCCTTTTCTCTTTTAAGGATACAAATCATTGGATTTATGTAGGGCCCATCTTAAATCCTGGATGATCTCATCTTGAGATTCTTAAATAATCACATCTACAAAGATCCTACAAAGGTCACACTCACAGGAAGTGGGGATTAGGGCTTTCCATATCTTTTGGGGGGCCATTATTCAACCCCCCAACTACAACATCTTAAAATAGATGATAACTGGTAATCAATAAACCTTGGGTATTTAGAGAGTGCTGAAAATATGCAGTGTAACTGCTAAACAAGGACTTTTGAAATAGAAGATAATTTTTGTAATACTGCAAGGGAAATTCTAATAATAGTCTATAACTAAAAATACTAGTCTATCTCAGCAAAACTTGGGAGTAGAGGAGAATAGGAAAGTTTAGGGAAATGAAAGTGTTTCAAAACTGCTAACTTGTTGGAGGGAGGATGAAAGCAGTGGGAAAGTAGAACAGCTTGTTGGGGAAATAGTTGAAGGCTTGTTTTCTAATATTAGAGAACTAAGTGCTATATTATGAGATTCAGAAAAGAAAAGGGAATTTTCTGCCTTTTAACAAGGGAGAAGAAGAAATGAGTGACAACTCTATCAACTCCTCCCCACTAAAAAACGAAGAAGGAAAGCAACATTGCAAACAGGTAATAGCATAATAAAAATGGAAGAAATAAAGTATATTAAGTAAATCATTAAAAAGGCAGTTGTACGAAAATTATTACATAAGTCTAATATAATTACAGTTAGGTTTTCAACAGGGATTTAAAAAAATATTGAGTTTCAATCATCTTAAAGTTCATATGGAAGAATAAATATCCCAGAAATTCTAGACAAACACAGAAATTGAGGAAGGGAGGGAGGAGGGGAGGCATTCAACTACTCAGCTGAGCTGAGTTGGTAGGAAACAGTGAAGACCTTACACTGAAATTAAATAAATGTAAAGCTACTGTTGGAAAAACTGTCAGAGAAGCAATACAGAAAATCCAGATATAAATCCCAGAATATATGAGAAGTTAATATGCATGCAACAAAGTTGGTACTTCAACTTATCTGAGGATGAGTTGAAAAGAATGTCCTCATGTATTCTAGTGTATAGGTGGCATAAATGTGAACTGTTACAACATCTATCGGTATCAGTCTGGTACTATTTACTAGATAATTCTACATAGCCATTGCACCCTTGGAAATCTACCCCATTAACTAAAAGCCTTGATGTAAGCTCTATGGACTGGATTACATCCCATCACAGAATTCATATGTTAAATTCCAAACCCTCAATGTGATGGTATTTGGAGACTGGGCCTTTGGGAGGTAGAGTTAAAAGAGGTCATAAGATTGGTGCTCTCATGATGGGGTTACTGTCCTTATGAGAAGGGATACTAGAGATATCTATGCACGGCAAAGATCAGATCAGGGTGAAGATTCAAGGTCTATAGATGCTTTGACCCTACCTACCTTTTTATGTTCAGTTCTTTGTTGTTTAATATTTATTGTTGTCTTCTCAACCAGATTATACATTTCATTCATTCATTCCACAAGCCTATCTAGAACATCCACCATGTGCCAAGCACTATACTAGATACTGAATATAAAAGTATATCTTTAAAAAAGTATACCTAAAACATAGTCCTTGACTTTTAGAAAATTTCAGTCTGGAAGAGGGAAAATTCAAATCTGTAATTATTTCAAGGTACAGTACTGTGATGTGTGCTGTCATTTTACCATCAGAGTTCATATATCTTTGACAAAAGTATATCATTCTACACATAACCTGATAGGCACATAGTACTTCTTGATAGATAACTTTGTCTGAATTCATAAATAATTCTTAAATTGTTATTCTATTGAAAGTTTTAATGAAATATTTATAGATATGTAAAGGTAGCCTATTACCTAAATACAACCACACACTTCACTTGATTTTACATGGTGGCATAAAAGTCACTGAATTGGGGCTTCCCTGGTGGCACAGTGGCTGAGAGTCCGCCTGCCGATGCAGGGGACATGGGTTCGTGCCCCGGTCCGGGAAGATCCCACATGCCGCGGAGCGGGTGGGCCCGTGAGCCATGGCCGCTGAGCCTGCGCGTCCGGAGCCTGTGCTCCGCAACGGGAGAGGCCACAACAGTGAGAGGCCCGCGTACCGCAAAAAAAAAAAAAAAAGTCACTGAATTGAGAAAGCAAGGCAATCTTTTTGTAAAATAATTTTTAATTGAAGGGTAGTTTATTTACAATGTTGTGTTAGTTTCAGATGTACAGCAAAGTGAATAAGTTATACATATATATATACACATATATATATTCTTTTTCAGATTTTTTTCTGTTATGCATTACAAGATATTGAATGTAGTTCCCTGTGCTATATAGTAGGTCCTTGCTGTTTATCTATTTTATATATAATAGTGTGTACCTGTTAATCCCAAACTCCTAATTTATCTCTCCTCCCTGCCCCTTTCACCTTTGGTAACCATAAGATTGTTTTTTATGTCTGTGAGTCTGTTTCTGTTTTGTAAATAAGTTCATTTGTATCATTTTTTTAGATTCCACAAATAAGTGATATCATATTATATTTGTCTTTGTCTGGCTTACTTCACTTAGTATAACAATCTCTAGGTCCATCCACGTTGTTGCAAATGGCATTATTTCATTCTTTTTTAAGGCTGAGTAATATTCCATTGTATATATACCACATCTTCTTTTCCATTCATCTGTCAATGGACACTTAGGTTGCTTCCATGTTTTGACTATTGTAAGTAGTGCCGCTATGAACATTGGGGTGCATGTATCTTTTCAAATTCGTTTTCATCTTTTCTGGATATATGCTTAGGAGTGGGATTGCTGGATCATATGGTAACTCTATTTTTAGTTTTTTAAGGACCCTCCATACTGTTCTCCATAGAGGCAGCACCAATTTTCATTCCCACCAACAGTGTAGGAGGATTCCCTTTTCTTCACACCCTCTCCAGCATTTATTATTTGTAGACTTTCTGGTGATGGCCATTCTGACCCATGGAAGATGGTACCTCTTTGCCATTTTGCTTTGCATTTCTCTAATAATTAGCGATGTTGAGCATCTTTTCATGTGCCTGTTGGCCATCTGTATGTCTTCTTTGGGGAAATGTCTATTTAGGTCTTCTGCCCATTTTTTTGATTGGGTTATTTGGTTTTTGTTATTGAGTTTTATGAGCTGTTTGTATATTTTTAAAATGAAGCCCTTGTCAGTTGCATTGTTTGCGAATATTTTCTCCCAGTCCATAGGTTGTCTTTTCATTTTGTTTATGGTAGCTTTTGCTGTGCAAAAGCTTATAAGGTTGACTAGGTCCCATTTGTTTATTTTTGCTTTTATTTCTTTCGCCTTGGGAGAGTGACTTTAGGAAACAGTGGTATGATTTATGTCAGAGAATGTTTTACCTATGTTCTCTTCTAGGAGTTTTATGGTGTCATGTTTTATATTTAAGTCTTTAAGCCATTTTGAGTTTATTTTTGTGTATGGTGTGAGGGAGTGTTCTAACTTCATTGATTTACATGTAGGCAAAGGCAATCTTAATGACAGAGAGAGTAACAAAAGTTATGTGAGTAGCTTTGAAAAATAGTTTTGAATAAAACTGTTATGGGATTAATAGGTATTGTAAGAAGGTCTTAACTTGCCCTATTGACTAAACTTTCTGTTGAATTATAGCCATTTTAACAATGGAATAATACTAAAAACTAGGTAAATAACCTGTTGAATGTTTTTGCCCACTGTATACATACACAGTGGGTGTAACAATAAATATTTTGGTTAATGATGACAGTGGATTTGGGGCTTACAGATTGCTAGCAGTGATTCAGAACAGATTTGGAATTTGCACAAATATTCTAAGGTAACACCTTTCAATTTTAAGAATGATGTTGGGCCCTTGAGTGATACATATTTTTAAAAATATTTATTGTATTATGAAGATATTTACTATCAGCTCTGTATTGTGGGAGAGGCTGTATTACTCATTTCAGAGCAGCTAAATCATGGATTTAACTTTACTGAAGTCACTGCAAATAATTTGAACATGAAGTGATGTGGACACACCATTCCTTGATTCACATCAGAAATTAGGTCTCATTTCTTCCTTATGTGAAGGTATGTGTGTATACACTCCCCTCTGCTGGAAGCTAGGGATTATAGAGACACAATTCCATCACTGCTTGTGACAAATGCTAGAGAATGGGAAAAATTAGAATAAGTAAACTTCTAACTAACCTGATTTTACTCATTGTAATCTCTAGTTCATGAAAAATGGGCTTCAGATTATAGAAAAATTGGTTGAGAAGCCAGCAAGAGAAGATGTGTTTTGAACTATAAGTTTTGGATCATATCACATAAATATTCTAATATATTATAATAAATATAAATTTAGTAATTAAGTATTCTCATTTATAAATTTTTTTCAAAATGAAATAATTTCCTGGAAACCCACAACTCCTGTATAAATTGAAAAAACTATATTCTTGAACAACAAAGTTAAGGTGTATTAGCTTTGGCCATGAAGACCTTCATCATGCCCAGCTAAAGTACTAAGTGATCTCCAACCACTCCTAGAATATCAACCTTTATAACAAGTGAGAAAGGAAGAGAAACATGAAATAATTTCCTTATATGCCTCTATCAAAAACTTCTTTAATGTTTCTTATTATTTTGTTTGTTTTGGAGCTCAGGTGCAGAGAGTTGGAGTAATCATACTCCTTATTCCACAGTGCACTATCATCCTTGGTTCTTGAAGAGTCTTTCAAAACTTCTCTCTCAGTTTAACCACCCACCAGCAGTGCAAGAGTTCCCTTCTACCCACACCCTCACCATCACTTGGTGTTTTCTGCCTCTCTACATTAGTAAAATGGGAGGAGAGCAATTTTTACCTGAAACTAAGATTATCTGCCTTGACCCTGAACAGATTTTATAACACATGGAATTTGAGAGTGATCAATTAATATGAGGAAGTTTTTTCTCATATAATATTAAAAAGATTTTCATGTAATATTCTCTCATTACCTACAGAGAAGATACATAGAGAACATAGAATTTGAATATTTCCTAGAAAATATGTTCCAACATATCTAAAATGTCCAGGTCTCAACACAAAATTATGAGACATGCAAAAAATGGGAAAATGTGACCTATATATAGTCAATAGAAACTGCCTTTAAAGGAGCCCAGATAGTGGATTTAGCAAACAGTAACTTTAAATCAACTATTCAAATATATTCAAAGAACCAAAAGAAACCATGCTTAAAGAATTGAGGGAAGACTTCAATGTATCATCAAATAGAGAACATCAATAAAGAGATAGGAATTATTTAAAAAAACTAAGTCGAAATTCTGGAGTTGAACAACAACCAAAATGAAAAATTCAGTAAAGGGGCTCAGTAGTAGACTTGAGCTGGCAGAAAAAAGAATCAGTGAACTTAAAGAAGATATATGGGAATTGTGCAATCTAAAGAATAGAGAGAGAGAAGAATGAAGAAAAATAAACAGAACTTCAGAGAAATGGAAGAAAACTTTAAGTGCATTAATGGGAGTATCCAGGGGAGAAAAGGACAGAAATATTTTTTTGAAAAACTGAAAACTTCCCAAATTATATGAAATACATTAATCTAAACATTCAAAATGTGGAAAAAACTAAGTATATTAAATGCACAGAGGTCCACATCAAGACCCATCATAGTCGAAATGTTAGAAGACAAAGACAAAGAACAAATCTTGAAAACACACACAAGGGAACCAATAAGATTCATGGCTGACTTTCCATCAGAAACATGAAAGACTGAAAGTAAAATAATTGTCAGCTGAGAACCTTATATTCAGCAAAAGTATCTTTTATAAAAGAGGGCAAATAAATCCATTGCCAGATTAAAAAAAAAACCTAAAAGAATTTGTTAATATTAGATCTGTCTTACAATAAATACTTAAAGAATTTCTTCAGACTTAAAGCAAGTGACACCAGGCAATAATTCAAATCCACATTAAAAAAAAACAAGAGTGCCAATAGAAAAGTTAGGAAATGAAAAACATCAGTCCTGGCCTTGAGACATGGTAAGCAGGCTCTAAAAAGATACATATTTTTTGATCCAGAAATTCACAACCAGGAATTTATTTTACAGAAATAATGAAGGCTTCAGAACTTTGGCTACAAGAATGTACATCATCATGTTTAAAACAGTGAAAAACTTCCTACCATGAGAAATTGGTTTAATCAAATGTACAACATCTATACAATGGAGTGCTATGTAGCTATGAAAAAGATGATACAGAACTAGAAACAAACAGAATCTTGATAATATTGCCTTTGAGTTTTATTTTTCCTGGTTGAAAACTGTAGTCTTAGCCTGTCTTTGTTGGAGGAAGCTGTTCCATTCTCATAGTCATTTGTGATCCTCTTCATGGTTCTACTAAATCTGTCTCAATTCTGTGAACAAATTAAATGAGTGAATTTTAACCCTATTAATGGAGACAAGTAAACTACTGGTTCGCTGATCTCGACCACATTTATTAATCTTGATGAAGGATCCACAATCTTTAGAAGACTCAAACAACTTCTAAAGCATAAAGAAAAATCCCCAACATTGACTTACACAAGGGTAAGGAAAGTAACCCAGAACAGATACTGTTATGATTATTGAAATTTCAATCCCGATTTTGTTTCCTTTGTCTCTAAATATGTTAAATTATTTGTTAAACCAGAACCTTAAGATACTTTCTAACATTTTAGAACCTGGAATTAAATGAAATATTTTAATTAATTTTACTTCCATCTTTTAAATGTTTCTGTAAGATACAGGATGACCAATTTTTAAACCAAAACAAAGAGGAGTAGAAAAATACTTTCTTAAAAAAAAGTTCACATTTAAGTAAGACAGATCAATTCAAACGATTTTACAGAATAGTTAGGTAACAAGATTTAACCTCAAATAAATTTTCCTATGGTTCCTTTTACCCCTCAAAGAAATGACTGGACATCCCATTACCATTAATACCAAAAAAAAAAAAAAAAGGGTGTTTATGGGGACAAATGACCTAAGCTCTATTTTAGGGAGGTCCTGCTATGATGAGATTGAGTTATGCCAAAAATACTTTTGAAACACAATATATATGACACTAACTTGAAAGATGGAATTGAAGCTTAGAAAATGTTGAGGAAGTTGGATTTTAGTGATTATAACCTGTCTGGTTGATTAAGCCAATAAATCTCTCTTCACAGTTGCTTAGACTGAACCTACTTAAAAGTATTTCTGTGATACTTGGCTCAGCATCAAATTACTCTTATCACAAACCTCACTCTTCCTGTTCCATAATTCTTCAATTAGTGGAGTCCCTGGCTAATTCCAATTCCTTTAATGGAAGAATAGTCCCAGTGACTGGTTTTCCCGGCTCTGAATCTCAGTTGCTCAGTGACTTTGGCACATGTTGTCTGATCTTCTAGACTATCCACTGTTTCCATCTCCACTTACATCCTTTCACTTGCTGGTGGCTCAGCGTTGTCCACGTGGGTAAACAGTCTGAATCCTGGACTTAGTTTTGCCCTGTGGATCACTTACATTTTCTTTCATGGATTGTACCTCAGTTTCATTCTTTTTGCTTGTGTCATCACCTGACCCTTATACTTGAATCAAATAAAGCTCTTGTCTTCTGTTCCCATATTTATATTCCAGAGCTATTAACCAAATCTTTAACATCCCCCAGACTGAGTCCCCAGCATAATTCCTTGATTATCAGTTAGAAACAATGTCTTGCCCAGAATTTTTTGTATGCTCCATAATGACACTGCTGTTGATAAAATACCTCATCTCCATATATACTTGAGTTCCCATTAAAAAGTATTGTAAGTATTGTTACACTTATCATCAGAAAAGAATAAAGCATTCAGTTGCATATGGCACTGTTAGATGCTTTAAAAGAGTAAATTTGACAGCACTGGTTCCTATCGCTCAAGAAGTTGTGATTAAAAAGGAGATATAGGCACACATATTTTAAAATAAGATTCTACATTAGCTTGAGGAGAGTAATTTATTATAATTATAGTCCAAGGGCTTTAGTAGGACCCACCAGAGATGATGGATGATGGTTCAGTATCATCCCATTTCAAGAAGTTTATTAAATGTATCTATCAGTGTTTTTATGAGGACAGTGATCCATGGCACAGTGATGAAATGTAATTTTGCAGTAGATCCCTAAATCTGCCATGCTGCTTATCATTACCCTCACTATGTTTTCTTCCCTCTTTCTCACATTTCTGGAAAGTTTATTTCTTCAACTGGTGGTCACAGAATTTAAAGTACATGATTAAACCCAGTAGTCTTAATTATATAAATATGGTCCTTGGGTGCAAAAGAAAAGACTCAGCTCATGTCAGAGATGTTAGAGCACTAATATGGCAAATGTTTACCATTCTCTAGGCAGTGTCACGGCTTGGTAAAACAGGACTATAGGGAAGAACATTCTTTTTTTCCCCTTAGGCTTACAAGGTAAACTAAAGTGCCTGGCTGGCCCAGAAAAGAATCAAATCAGTTATAGAAAGAGTAAGTAATGATTTCCATTAATCAAGAAGAAATAGATGAGAACTTCTGTTATTGCAAAATAAAGAGGTCTGCCAATCCTCTCCACAAAAAATAAGAATAAAACTGGAAAAATAACTGATAAAAGTAACCAACGTTCTTGAAATCAACCAAAGGCAGATAAATTGAGATGCACTTATTCCTAAAAAATTTCTAGAGCTACAGGTAAGAATAGTACATGATTTCAAAGCAGCCATTATAAATATCTGCAAAGAATTAAGGGTAATTACATTCAGAAAGTGAAAATATGATACCAATGACTAAATACATAGGGAATTTCAATAAAGAAATTTAAATGTATGAAAGTAAACCAAACTGAAATTTAGATTTTAAAGTATAGTAACTGAAATGAAAGATTCACAAGATGGGCTCAATAGCAGATTTGAGATAAGAGAAGGTAAAAATAGATAACTGTAAAGTAGATCAACAGAAGCAATCCAATTTAAAGAACAGTGACAAAGGCTGAAGAAAAATGAACAGTCTCATAAACCTATTGAATTCCATGAAGCACATAAAAATATCTGTAAAGGCAGCTTCAGGAGAAGAGGAGAATAAAAGTGGGCAAAATAAATATTTGAAGAAATAATGGCTGAAAACATCCCTAGTTTGATGAAGAGCATTAATTTACACATCCAAGAAAATCATCAAACTTCAATTTAGATAAACACAAAGAGATCCACACCTCATAGTAAAACTACTGAAAGCTAAACACAAAAATAAAAACTTGAAGGCAGCAAGAACAAAATAATTCATCATGTACAAGGGAACAGCAATATGATTAACAGCTGACTTCTTATCAGAAACAGTAGAAATCAGAAGGCAGTAAACTGACATAGGCAAAGTGTTCAAAGAAGACAAACCTGTCACCCAAGACTTCTGTAATCAGCTAAACTTTTCTTCAAAAATGAAGGTGAAATATACACATTCACAGATAAAAACTAAAAGAATTTGTTGCCTGCAGACTTGGCCTACAACAAATACTGAAGGAAATTCTTTAGGTTGAAAGGAAATGACTACAGATATGAACTTGAGTCCACAGTAAGGAATAAGAAATGCTAGAAATGGTAAACAGGTAAATATAAAGAATTGTATATGCATATTTTTCTCTTCTCTCTGTTTTAAAACATAAGATTGTTAAATGCAATAATTATAATACTGTGTTATTGGGATGTGTTTGTGTGTGTGTGACAATTATAGCAAAGAATGGAGGAAGAAATGGCATTATATTGGAGCAAATTTTTTATATTTTACAAATGTTAAGTCAGCATTAAACTCAAGTAGACTGAGATAAGTTGAAAAAGTATATTGTAATACTAAGAACAAACACAGATAGATGGATAAGCAGACAGAAAGATCAAAAAAAAAACTGTGAGAAATGGAATTAAAATGGTAAATTAAAACTTTTACACAAAAGAAGAAAGTAAAAGTGGAACAAAGAAACAAAAACATGAGACATAAAAGAATAAATAGCAAGATAGTAGATGGAAATCCAAACGTATTAATAATTGGTTTAAATGTGAACTGACTAAACACTTCAACGGAAAAGCAGAGGCTGTCAGACTGCATAAAAAGCAGTATCCAAAGATATGTTGTCTAGAAGAGGCACACATTATATTCAAAGACACAAATAAGTTAAAAAGATACACCACACAAACAGTAACCATGAGAGTGGAGTTGAAGTGCCTATATTACCATCAGACAAAATTGAATTTAAGAAAATAAATGTTACTAGAGACAAAGAGGAACATTTCTTAAAAGGGTCAATAACATCTGAAAGATATACAAGTTATAAATGTACTTATACTTAACAACAGAGCCCAAAAGAGTAAAAAAAAAAAAAAAAAAAATTTGACAGAACTGAAAGGAGAAACAGAAAATTCAACAATTATAGTTGGATATTTTAATACTCCTCTTTCAGTAATTGATAAAATAACTAAGCAGTAAGTATATAAAAGAACTGAAAAACACTATCACCAAATATAGTCTACATAACTTGTAGAACACTCAAATCATCAGCATTAAAATACACACTCTTTTCCAGTGCACATGGAGCACTCTCCAGGGTACGCCATATGGTAAGCCGTAAAACAACAAATTTACAACAAGTTTAAAATGATTTATAATAAACTTTTAAATGATTGAAATCCTACAAAGTTTGGACTACAGATTTGAATTAGATATCAGTAAGAGAGAAATTGGAGAAATTCCCAAATATTTGGAAATTAAACAACATACTTCAAAATAATCCCTTGGTCAAAGAAAAAATCATTAGGGAAATTTAAAAATATGTATCTTAAACTAAATAATAAAAAAGTACAAAATATTAAAGTGTAATAAAAAAGTGATTCTTTTAAAAAAGATCAATAAAATTGATAAAACTTTACTTAGACTGATGAAGAAAACCATGAAGACACAAATCGTCAAAATCAAAAATGAAAGAGGGAACATCATTATAGACCCTACAGAAATTAAGAGGAAATATTAAGGAAATATCACAAACTGCATACCACAAACTGAAAAAATTAGATGAAATGGAAAAAAATCTTAGAAGGGCACAAATCACCAAAAGTTTCTCAAAGGTAAATAGGGGGAGAAAAAGCTGAACAAATGTATGTCAAGTAAAGACCTAGAACTGTAATTTAAAATATTCTGATTAAAGAAAAATAGCTCAGGCCCAAAAGACTTTACTTTTGAAGAAGAACTAATATTAATGCTACAAAGACTCTCAGAAACAGAAGAGGAGGGACCACCTACCATCTCATTTTATACGGACAGTATTACTCTAATACCAAAGACATCTCAGAAAGGAAAACTGCAGCTCAACATCCCTCGTGAAAAGATGCTAAAATCCTTTAAAAAATATTAGCAAACTTAATCCAGGAACGTAAAAAGTATTATATACCATGATCAACTAGTATTTATCCCAGGAATTCAAGGAGGGTTTAATACCCCAAAGTAAATATAATACACAATATTAATAGAATAAAGGACAAAAAAACACATGGCCATCCATCATAAAAGATGCAGATAAAGAATTTGACAAAATCATCAGCCATTAATCATAAAAACTCTAAACAACCTAATAATAGAAGGAAACTTCCTTAATTTGACAAAGGACAAGTAATCGTGTAAAAAATCACCTGTAAAAATCTGTAAAAAAAACCTATAGTCAACATCATACTTTAACTGTGAAAGACTGAATATTTCTCCATAAGATTAGGAATAATACAAGGTTGTGTGCTCTCACCACTCCTAGTCAACGTTGTACATAAGATTCTAATCAATGAAATAAGGCAAGAAAAAAATTCAAACTGTCTTTATTCACAGATAAAAACCCTAAAGAATCTACAAACAAACAAAAATTATTAGAATCAATAAGTGGTTTATTAAGTTCACAGGATACAAGATTAATATACATAGATTGATGATACATACATACTAATGACAAATAATCCAAAAATAAAAAAACAATTTCATTCACAGTAGCATCAAAAGTAGTAAAACACTATAAATAAATTTAACAAAAAATAGTAAGACCTCTATATTAAAACTACAAAATATTGTTGAGTGAATTTAAAAAATAACTAAGTAAATGCAGAAATGTACCATATTCATGGATTTCAAGTCTCGATAATGGTAAGATAGCAATTCTTTTCAGAGCGATATGAAGATTCAGTTAAGTCATTATCAAAGTCCCATACAATTTTTTTTGATAAATCAACAAGCTAATATTAAAATTTGTATGGAAATTCAAGGGACTTAAAATAGACAAAAGAATTTTGAAAAAACTTATGCTACCTAATTTCAAAACTTACGATAAAGCATTGTAACGATTCAATGGGAAAAGGATTATTTTTTCAACAAAAGGTGCTGGAACAATCAGATACCCATTTTGAAAAGTGAATGTAGTACCTTTTCAAGCACCATACAAAAAAAGAGCAGAGTTTGACAGTTACAACCCAGAAATTCCACTCCTAGGTATCTACCCAAGAGCAATGATAACATATGTGTGCACAAAGACTTATGCACAAATGTTCATAGCTGCATTATTCGTAATAGCCAAAAACCGGGGGAAAAAATCCAAATGTCCATTAACTTGTGAATGGATAACACAGTGCAGTATAACCATTGCAATATAACCATTATACGATGAAATGTTACCAGTGAAAAGAATAAACTGACCATACAACCACAAGAATAGACCTCAAGAAGCACGTTAAGTGAAAGCAGACAAACACAAAAGTCTATGTACTGCATGATTCCATTTACATGAAATTTTTAGAAAAGTCAAAACTAAACTCTATGGAAAACCAATCAGTGTTTCCCTGGGAGTGAGAGATGCAATCAATTGTAAACAAGTACAAAGGGTTTTAAGTGGCCATGGAAATGTTCTAAAAATGGATTGTGGTGATTATTGTACAAGTATATAATCTTAACTAAAAGTCATCAAGCTGTACATTAAGTATAGATAAATTGTTTTTTATATAAATACCTCAATAAATCTGTTAAAAGTGGGGGGAAAAAAGAAGAAACATAAAAATAGGTTCAGTTCTTTCTCCAAAATTTCCTAAGGAGCTCTTCTATTCCAAAGAGATTGTGTGAGCAAGTTACTAAACCAACTTTCCTCCTTAAGTTTTTTCCCCAGCAATAATTCTGTTCCTTCATTTCTCAAAAAGTACATTACCGTTCTTAGAATTTCTTTAACATTTTTCACTTCATATAATTTGGCTTTTTCTCCTCTCTATTGTCACTTTTCTAGCTTTTCTCTTCTATTAATCACTCCTTTCTTTGAAAGGAAAATTATCATATGATCAGGTGTTAAAGATCATATTCGGAGAATTATCCCCATCCACTACTTCATCAAATAAATCTCTTCTACCTAGATTCCAAATTGAATTATTTAATCCATTCATTTTTTATTGTCCATAAAATAAATAATCATGATCGTCACATCTGAATCAGCTGTGTGGTGAGTCATATCAATTTTTAAATAATCTGAAGTGAATGAATTAGCTAAAATGAAGCTGATGTACTTCAGCAAACATCAACAGTGCCAAAATTAAGTACCACCATGCAACTTCTTAAAAAATGATGGCTGTCCGGTCTAGCAAGTAATATCTGTGGGGATGCTACACGTTCAGTCTTTTTCATTCAACATTAGTCAATGTGCTCCAACCTGCTGCCAAGTAGTGCACAATGTTCAGGAGATGCCAAATCAGAAGAGAAAGTCCCCAAACTTGGAGAAACTCCCATTCAACTAGAAGCAGACATGATAAGACATAATTTGCTCTACACTATTACTCAGAACTATAATATGATATAAACAAAATGTTGGAATAGTTCAGAAATAATGGAATACTTTCTCAGTTCTTCTACTGCTCATCCTCAGTGCTACAAACTTCAACCAAATTTTTTTCCTGATTCCTTAGAAACTGAAGAGAAGGCAAGGAAAGGATTATCACAAATGTACCCCAGCAGAATGCTACTTATGGCAGTAGCAGCAACATATCCTTATTTAGATAGATCGTTTTTTATGATAGCTTAAATAAGATCAATATTTATTTATTTATGTTCACATAACAGTAGATATATAGATAGCTCAGTACACAGTATATATATATATATAGTACATAGTACATATATATCCTTAGGTTCTATAATCTGAAAATATTATCCTTATATACATATCTTCAGATTCTATAATGTGAAAATATCAGAAAGAGAATGGCTGGCCCAAACCACTCAGATTAGTGTCAGTTCTTTCATTAAGAGAAATTATTCAGAGACTATTGGATAAAAAAATGATTGAATACAAGCACCTACTTTTATTTCTTCTCCAGTCTTATTAAAACAATAATAAAGAGACCTTAAAAGGTATACACTCACGAGGATGTGAAAAACAGGAGAAAAGAGAACAGCAACAAAATTTTGGAAGACCTAAAGAAGAGAAGAAGATTTAGCTGCCCTCCCTCCAAAATGAATTTTAAACTGGCTATAGAGGGAGCCAAGAGCAATCTTTAAATCCTTTAAAGTTTTAGGAATTGGTGACACCACCCTCTGAAAGTGGAAAATGGTTGAAAGTCAATTTGAGTAACAGATAGTTCTCCACATCCATTATCTCTGGCAAAATAAATACAAAAGCAAATAAATAATTGAATTTTATCCTCAAATATAGGCTCTTTAGACTACCAAACATGAGAAAGAATAATAGCTACACTTGTAAAGCACTTACTGTGAGCCTGTTATTTTTGAAGCGCTTTATTTATTGTAAATTTATTTACTCATTTCATCCTTACCTCAGTCCTATGAGATGAACATCTAATTATCCTCAAATTACTAATTCATACAGCACCAAAAAAAGGAGAAACAAGTAACGTACTGGATGCTGAGACATCTGCATCCTCCCCACCCAACCGTCTTTCTTCTCTAAGACTCCATACTACTGCAGCCAAGACTCCACCCTCTAGGAAGGAGATGGAAAGACTCTACTGTAGGATCCTGATAGACTCATTAGGAAAGACTTAGAGTTACTGACATCAATGTTTCCCAACTACATGGCCCAGCCAATCACCTGCAGTAAAACCCACAATCTGCCAACATGAGCTCAGAGTCTCCAGTCAACTCCTTAGTTCCCCACTGATAAATATAAACAAACATGAGAAGTACCAGGCATCTGAGGAAAACAGCTAAAATAAAAGTTTGAGAACAAAACAAACAAAAATTTAAAAAACAACTTAAAAAATCATTTAGGAGAAAATAAAGATCTTGCAGATATAAGAAGACAAAATAATTCCTGCCACCCATCTATTACCTATCCATCAATAGGTAACAGAAGATATTTTGATCATGAAACAATAATGCTATTTTTAAAAGTAATTCTCAGATAAATAAATAGGCATTTAAATGTATATTTTCAGTAACTAAAAACTCAATAGATATGTTGGGATATACAAATTTAGAAAATTTTCTAGAAAATAATGCTAAAAAACAGAAATAGGAAATGCAAGAGAAGAGATAAGAATATCTGAGGGCCAGTTCATAAAGTCAAACATCCATATAATAGGAGGACCCAAAAGAGAGAACAAGATTGAAAAGAAATAATTATCAATAAAATAATTCAAAAAAATTTCTAGAAATGCTGGGTGTGTAACTTTCCAAACTGTTGGAGCCCACTGGTAGAGCTATAATAGCTAAAAACAGACCCACACCAAGGCACATAATTTGGAAATTTCAGAGAACTTCAAAGAGAAGAGCTAAGCTTCTGAAGAGGAAAATAATTACATTTAAAGGACTGGGAATCAGAATATCATTCAACTTCCCAGCATCAACATCAGAAGCTAGAAAGGCACCAAAGCATGGCCCTCTTTCAGTCAAGTGTGAGGGTAGAATAAAGATGTTTTCAGGAAAGCAATTTTCAGAAAATTTACTTCCTGTGCATTCTTTCTCAGGAAGCTACTGAAAGATACAGTCCCCTAAAATGAGAGAGTAAATGGATACAGAGGAAGGAATGCAATGCAGAAAACAAGAGAGCCAACCATGAGAGGTGGAAGGGGTCCAGGATTAGAAATGTGCATGGAACACAGGGGCAACCAGTCTTGTTTGGAGGAGCGTGTTAGAAGACACCTCCCGTGATTTCTTCAGGAAGATAAAATCGACTGAGTACTTGATACACGTAGAGCAGAGTAGACACTTGCCAATGAGATTGGGGTGGAATTAGTGAGAAGTACATTAAAAAACAAGCCAAAAAATAGCAGCTTCAAAAAACAGCAACAAAACAATAAATATCAGGAAATAAAAGTTGTGTAAGAAAGAAAAAATAGCATAATTTACTACATTGTTTTATCATAAATTGTATTAGCGTACTTATGCTAATATAAACACAGAATATTTATCTATTCAAAATTAAAATGAAATTATATTGAGGAATAGGAGTAAAAAGGGTACTATTAGGAGATTAGGGTAAAGAAAGCAAAGAGAGTTAAAACCTTTTTTTTTTTTTCCCAAAACAGAAGTCAATAAGTGCAGCCTAAAACTGAGACACCATGAAATGACAAATCAAGTATGTTATTTAGAGATATGGAGATAAATACCAAAATAATTACTAAATTTGGTGAAAGGGAGACATCTATGTGTTTGGGGTGGGGGATTCGTTTTTTTTTTTTTTTTACTTGTGAAATTTGTAAGTTATTTGACCCTTAAGCTATATGTATGTATAATTGTGACAAAAATCATAATTTAACAAAGAACAGAAAAGAAGCTCTGCAATATCCATGCTGCTCATTTGCTTGATTCTTGACATAACCTGTTCTTTCTTGTAAGAGAAAACTGTTAATTTTCCTTCCTTATTCTTAACTACTTCAAAGGAGTGATTGAATTTTAAGAACATAAAGCATGATGCTCTCTATAGAAGGGATTTAAAATTCATTTCTAAATAGTTTTATATATATTTTTTCCCATAAGCATATATATATATATATATATGTTTATGAGAAAATTTCAGGTGACAGATGTTAATAATCCAACAAGCTACAGGAGAAAAGAGTACCAAGGCTTTGATGCCCTAAGAGTTGCTGAAGGTCACAAACCAACTATGTAAATATCTAGTGGTAATAATACTTTAATAACAGAACTTCAATTTTTTAATCTTTTATTCTCGGAGTTGGGGGAGGAGGGAAACATATGATAGGAGAAGATAATGAGAGAGGGAATAAGAGTGCCAACTTAAAAATCCACTAGGAACCCAAAGAAGCCCCATAATAACTTCACTATTTATCATTACTGATTATTTCTTATGAAACGTGTGCTACAAATAAAAGGTTTTCTTTGAATTCAGAATCATTTGTTTAGCCTGAAATCAATCAAGCTGCAAAAATTCCTCATCTATGGCAGCCAGAAGTATATGTCACAAAACAGTCCCTTTATGCCAAGGGATGGTAATAAGTTTAGAGAAAAGAAAATCAAAGGTGACTTCCAGAATTTTTACAGCAAATTCACTGAGTGCTGTGGTCTAAGTGTTTGTTTTCCCTCCCTCCACAAATTCACATGTTGAAATCCTAACATCCAAAATAATGGTGTTAGGAGGTGGGGCCTTTGAGAGGTGATTAGATCATGGGGTGGAGCCCTCATGAATGGGATTAGTGCCCTTACAGAAGAGATACCACAGAGCCCCTAGCCCCTTCCACCATGTGAGGGTACAATAAGAAGGTGGCTACCTAAAAGAGGGTCTTCACCCGACCATGCTGGCACCTTGATCTTGGACTTCCAGCCTCTAGAACTGTGAGGAATAAATTTCTGTTGTTTATAAGCCATCTAGTCCATGATATTTTGTTATAGCAACCTGAACAGACTAAGTCACTGGGATTCTGTGTCAGTGGGGATCTTGTTTAGTGCACTGAAAAATAATTAAGGGCAGGTGGGACTCTGGCCTTATATAAAAAGTCAGTATGGGTATCAAGAATATTAAGAACTTGATCACACACATTGATATATGTACTAAAAAAGAAAAGGTTACTGTTCTCTCTCATTTATGATCTGAAACACAGATACATGAGTGAGAGAGTAAACACTGAATGACACATTATTGATAGTGTCATATTTATCTGACACTATTGTATGTGATCAGAATATGACATTTTAGGGGATAAAAAACGTGCTGAAAACATTGCTATACGTATCTTTTGACCCAACAAATTCACTACTAGGAATCTTGCTCTCAAAATTCCACATATGTACAAAAATATATGCATAAGAATGTACACTGCAGAATTATATATAAGAGAAAAAAGAAAACATCTAAAATGTTCAATAATTTTAGAATTTCTGAGTGATACATCTGAATTATAGAATATTAAAAATCCATTTGACTGTATATATACACTCATACACAGCCTTGAACATATATATGGTAATATATCCTAGATAGTTTTAGATCAAAAAAATTTTTAAATATTTTACTGTGATCTCATTTATATTTTTAAAATATCTGCATGTATGTACAATATGAATTTCAATGCCTAGAATAGGCCCTAGAAGAATACACACTGCTTGTTGGTAGTGATTACCTGATTACCTTTGGGAAGGTTATATGGAAAGGATGAGGGTTTAGAGAAGCCATATGTAGTAGTGGGATTAAGGGTATGGATTTTGGTGCCAGACCTATTAAAGTCTGAATCCTGGCCACTTACTGTATGTCTTCTCTAGATCCTTCAGTTTCCTCCTTTTTAAAGTGTATGGGTGCATGTGAGTATTGCTTAGAGCAGACGTGGCACGTGATCAATTAGCAAGCATGAAGCAAACTTTCATCGGTATTATTAAGGGAGAATTTTAGTTTTCATTGTGTAACTGCTGTTTTATTTAACTCTTGTACAATAGATCAATGTACTATTTTATAATCTAAAATAAAGAGCAAATCGAGAAATTTTGGTGTAATTGTTCTAATAATGATGAAATTGTACAAAAATGTCTGGGCATTGAGTTCCAAGACCTTCTGCCCATTCACTGCTAAATGAACTGAAGTACTCAAAGTAAATAATTACCCCTCTACTATCTCAAGGGCAGGAAATTATTGCTCTTCCCGCTTAATGAGTCCTACAGTGCTGTGTACACAGTGGGTGTGCACTAAATATTTCCTGATAATGATAATGGTGAGGATGATGACAGCTGTTACATACTATAAAGCTTAATTTAAAAGCCATCGAGAAAATGTAACACAGAATACGGCCCTTCTGAATTTTGTCTGCATGGGAAACAAATTCTGTTAGACTACTAATAAAGTAATTCAGGGAACATTGTACTATTGATTGCTTTGGTACCATCTGAGTTTTTGCTCATTAGTATGATCTAATTATTATTTCAGATGATTCAGAGGGCATGACAAGGTCCATTTCTATTATTTCAGTATTAAAAGTTGGTCTCCTGTAAGCATTTTCTAAATTAAATGCACAAAAGATGTTATCAACTAAATTATATTTAATCCCTGAAGCAAGACTTTGCAGCAGTGTGACTATTTTCTATTTCCTTAAATTACAATGCTACTCTGTTTCTGCAGTGACGTACTCTTTTTCTGTGTGTTTAAGCAGTCCATGCATGGAGAGAATGACTTTATTGGAAACATGATGAGGCCTCTCTATTCTAGCTCTATCTAAGTTTGGGGGGATGGGCCTCCAACTGTTTATTTATAGGTTACACTGCCTCTCTTCTGCAATCACTGAAGCATCAGCCAGGTAGTATATCAACGACAATTATCCCTCCTATCAGCAAAATCTGAAATTAATCTTTAATGATGAATGTCTATCTCCTTGATGCCGGTGTGGTGGTGACTGCAGTGCTGGGAAGAGACACCACAATAAATTTATAATACAGAGAAGATACACTGCAGGGAGCAAGAGCCAGGACTATGGAGTGTTGGTGGCCTTTGTCAGTGGGAGAGTCTCCCTCCATAACTGTATCCATCGGCATCTAGTCAGGGGAGAAAAACTACACTAATTATCTGAACAGGGAAATTTTAACATAAAGAATTGTGAACTATTAACAGGATATGAACTACTTAGAGGGGCAGGGAAAACTCTAAAGATTACGTGAATAGCAGACCTAAGGAGTAGCTGCCACTCTAAGGTAGAGACAGAACAGCCAGGAAGGAACAAGCTGAGAAGGGGATTCTGCCCATGGCTGAGACTGAGACCTCATTGGAGAGGGTGTACCTGTGGCTCACTAGATGGTGGGAAAGTCTACTGAGGTATCCCAGGTTGGGCCTGGCTGCTGATGAGACACACTAATAAGCTGCTGCTGGAGCATTAATAAGACTCACTGGAGAGTCACCTTAGGTGCCAGCAGACTGAAAACTTGCTGGGATGATGGTGGAATTTGCAAAGAAGTCTACTCTCTGGGGTGCCCGTGAAGATTTCCAATGGGAAAGCCAAGCACTGGGGTGCCTTCCCGACTCACCAGACAGCCACTGGCCCAAGTGGTGATAAGATTCATTGAGAGATGAGTGCCACTTGCAGTTGTACACTGAATGATGCAGAAGGATGAATCACACCATATCTGGGACAAGAAGCTCCCTTCCTCCTACTGTATCCCTCCAGTGCTCTCTATTTGCAATACTACTAGTGTGCTGGCTGGCAGAGAAATATTTGCAAGGCTGAGCTTCTTTATCACAAAGCAGGGCAAAGAAGAGTGGATCTGGAGCTCAGAGGCAAAAAATTAATAACTGGTACAATAGCCAAGCCTGAGATATTGGAATTATATTTTATTAAAGGACCTCCTAGAAGTGACTCTCCTAATTTCTTGACCATTTATTCATTCATTTATTAATGCAATCAAGAAATTTATTGATTACATACCATATAACAGGTACTATACTATGGACCAAGATTAGAGTCACAAATGAAAAATATAATTCCTGGACTTGATCTCTGATGGCTGGTCTTCTCCCTGGGGTTCTTAATTCCACCCCCAGTTTGCTCAATATTCTGTTACTCTCTTGATCAGTCCCCTCCCCCTGGCTTTCGCCTCCTTTGTTCCCAGCATGCTCCTCAGCCCTAGATGGCTACACTCAAATAAAACAAATAACACAGTGTTTAGTCAAATATGTTTACATAAAAATCTAGAAAGATGGTGACATCCTAAATTAAAACATTGGCAGTTGGAGAGTAGGAATCAAGCAAAGTAGGGAGGATGCTTAGGAGGTAGAATAGGCAATTCCCGGTGAACACTTCGATGGAGAGCAGAAAGAATGACAGTCAGGTTTTTTTATGTTGTTAGAAAACTTTCACCAAGAATGAGTCTACAGGAAGGAGAGGTGGCTCAGGGTGGGGACTGAGTAGGAAATAATTAGGTCAGTTTACACATCTGGAGTCTCGGGTGCATAAGGGGAGAGATCCAGCAAGAAGGTGATGTTTGCCTAGAGCAGAAGAGCAAGTCCAGGAGTCATGATCATAGAGGAGTTTTCCCAGTTCTTGAATGAATGACTGAATGAGGAAAGTAGCACAGAGTAAATATGATGAGATCTGGGGCAGAGGGAAAGCAAAGTTTCCATACATAATCCATACACATTCTCCACTGTGGGTCTACTCTTGACCTTCATTCTAGGCTAATGAAGAAGATGAAGTTATCTTCACATCATTTCCTTAGCCTATAACAAGAAAAGGTGAGAAAATGTGGCTTCACTTCTCAGACAAATTCTCCTTTGGAAGCAAGATGGCTGCCACAGTTCCAAGTATCATGTACAGATATAACCACACCCAGTGTGTGTGCAAGGCTCTCCTCCAAGAGGTGAATGCCGTAAACCAGCCTAACGCACCTGCTGCATTGGAGAGAATAAAGAACACTACAAACAATCCAAAAGGAAAGTAATGATCTAAGTGAGACCTAGAGAGGGAGATCCCAGGACAAGCCTTCCAGGCAAGTGCAAGGACTACTGGGCACTTAGTTTCTTTGCCACTGAAAACTCCACCCCCAACATTCTGCCCTGAGGTTTGTCCCTGATTTCCATTTTACAGCTTGAGCAATACAGGAGTCCTTTTTTTCTCCTTGCAAGGAATCAGTTGTCAGAATGGCAAAGGAAGGAAAAAGAAAGAAAAACAGAGGGGGATGGAAAGAGGAAGATAGACAGCCTACTCTTCCCCAGGCCAGAGCTTCGAGACTCAGAAATCTCATTAAAAATACATATTCGGAGGACTGACCCCCACAGTTTTTCATGCTGCTGCAAATGGCTCAAGGACCATCAACTAGAAAACTGTGCCCCTAGTGGTTACAGTGTGCTGCTGATTCTTGTATTATAGATGTGCAGTTAAGAGTTTAAGACGGGGGCTTCCCTGGTGGCGCAGTGGTTGAGAATCTGTCTGCTAATGCAGGGGACACGGGTTTGAGCCCTGGTCTGGGAGGATCCCACATGCTGCGGAGCGGCTGGGCCCATGAGCCACAACTACTGAGCCTGGGCATCTGGAGCCTGTGCTCCACAACAGGAGAGGCCGTGACAGTGAGAGGCCCGTGCACCGCGATGAAGAGTGGACCCCGCTTGCCACAACCAGAGAAAGCCCTCGCACAGAAACGAAGACCCAACACAGCAAAAATAAATAAATAAACTCCTACCCCCCAACATCTTCTTAAAAAAAAAAACTATATTACAGATGTGCAGTTAAGAGTTTAAGACGGGGTCTTCCCTGGTGGCACAGTGGTTGAGAATCTGTCTGCTAATGCAGGGGACACGGGTTTGAGCCCTGGTCTGGGAGGATCCCACATGCTGCGGAGCGGCTGGGCCCATGAGCCACAACTACTGAGCCTGGGCATCTGGAGCCTGTGCTCCACAACAGGAGAGGCCGTGACAGTGAGAGGCCCGTGCACCGCGATGAAGAGTGGACCCCGCTTGCCACAACCAGAGAAAGCCCTTGCACAGAAACGAAGACCCAACACAGCAAAAATAAATAAATAAACTCCTACCCCCCAACATCTTCTTAAAAAAAGAAAAAAGTTTAGGATGGTGTGAACTAGGATGATTTGGGTTTAAGAAAGAAGCAGAACTTGAGCTTGGATTTAAAGAGTGGGAGAGAGCAAGGCAGACTCTTCCTATTTATATAGAAATGGTCATGAAGTGCCTGTGCAACAGGACATTTCACCTGTGGGACCCTGCTCCTAGCCCCACAGCCTCTCAGAGCGGAATAAGATGGTGAGAACAGGAATTAACGTGGGTGCAGTCGGCTTGAAAACAATGGGGTAATTCAAAGATATACATTTAAAGTAGCCATTTAAGATCTTACTGAGAAATCACATTAATGGCAGGAGGAGAGAGAAGAACCAAACAAGAGCATAGGGAAATGATGCTATTACTGACCAAAAAAAAGAAGGGGGAAGAGGTAGATTAAGTCAGAGACATGAGGCAAGAGAAGTAGGCAGGAACCTGGTCCTATAGAACCTACGGTTATCTTAACAATTGTAGACTTCAATTTAAGAGCAAAGGTAAACCCTGAAGAGTCTGAAACAAGAGAGTGATGTGTACAGATTTGTGTTACAGGTAACACATCTTGCTCCACAAAGAATGAATTAGAGACCAACAGACTGAGTGCAGGGAGAATTTTGAGGAGGTTTTTCTAGTAATCCATCCAAAAGACTGTGGTCCTCTGAATATTGACAGTGGAAGTGGGGCTGGATCTATGTGAACAGATTTAAGAAATAGTTAGGGGCTTCCCTGGTGGCGCAGTGGTTGAGAGTCCGCCTGCCGATGCAGGGGACACGGGTTCGTGCCCCGATCCGGGAAGATCCCACATGCCGCGGAGCGGCTGGGCCCGTGAGCCATGGCCGCTGAGCCTGCGCATCCGGAGCCTGTGCTCCGCAACAGGAGAGGCCACAACAGTGAGAGGCCCGCGTACCGAAAAAAAAAAAAAAAAAAAAGAATTAGTTAGGAAGTAAATTTAAATAAGATTTGGTGATAGGACAGAGTAAGAGAAGAGGAAGTGTAAAGGGTCAAGGATCATGACCAGACTTTCAGCTTGGCCTTTTGTGAAGTACAGAACTTGAGAGAAAGAGAGATTACATGAATAGGGGTAGTGGTGAAGGATAAGTTCATTCTTGGCTGTGTTACATTTGAGGTGACACTGAAGCATCATCCAACTGGGGAAGGATGGATGTGTCTGAAATTCAGCCTGAGGTGGAAGCTCTAGACCCTAGAATTTAAGGAAAGCCAGGCCTGTTGGAGGTCTGATGGGATAACCCCATAGGGATACCTGAGACCTTCTGGACAGTAAGCCTTAGGTAAAAAGATTTACACAATTTGGTTTGAGAACTGATCCAAAAAAGAGAGATGAATTTTGAACGCATGGTTTATAAATCAAATTATCCTCTGGTTCATCCCTTCAGGAACCCACACTGCATTCTTGGGTTAGAGACCTTAAAAAACCAGAAGGAGTAAAATCTAAATCTGCTTCTTCTCCATAACCTCAGTGGACACTGAAAGTAGAAGGCTTTAGTAGCAGTAGGTCTCCAGGGGCAGGAGTGACATTCTTTGTGATGAAAGTACATCAGGCACAATGATGGTACCTTCAGGATCCTCTGCACTAGTGCCCTGAAGAGGAGTTACCAGGGAAATTGGTGGGGTCTTTCATGGGCATTGGTGGATAGTGGCCATGGTGATGATTACCACACAAAGGAGCTTAGAAATACATCCCTCAATTGCCAATTTTTGTAAATTCAAGAGGATCTTACTGGAAGGAAACTTACAAACAGCCAACTAGCAGAACGCACGTGGACCCCGCAGCCATCAATGTCCCATATAGAGCTGTGCTTAGGCCAGGAATAATTGGATGAATACCATGAAAAAGCCTCCTTGAGGGGCCCACCCCAGTAATGCACTATCTATTTATGGGAGCAGGACATATCTAGACCAGTATGTTACAACAGAAGCTCTCCGACTCAAGAAAAGAGTTTGGTAGAAAAAGAAAGTCTCCAGAATTCACTGCTACTTGGTATCAGCCTGTTTATCAGTTGAGCTAACTCATACCTGCTGAGCCAGTTTTCTTCTATGCTTTTAGAAAAGGGGAGAAAATGAGCCTCCAGGGCCTTCCAGATTCATCTCTCTTTAATGATAAAAGATGCACTTGCAAAAATACAAAGATACTTTAGCTTAAAGGAAAGAAAATAATTGATGTCATATTCAACCTAGTTGTAAGAGGACAGGGGCAATCCCTTAGGGGAAGGCACACTTCAAAAATTTCCATTTAAGAAGGGCTTAGATGTATTGTCAATGCTTCAGAAACTCCTAGAAATATCTGGGAAAAATATGGGGTATTTTTTTGCTGATCAAAAAAAAGAGCATGTGGGAGAGGAGCCAGAGAAATATTCTTTCGGGTCTCAGAAACATGTAGTCTGGGACAAGTGGATTATCCACTTGTTCCAACAAAATGGATTACAGACAGATACACACATATATGGAGGAAAGAATTAATTATCATATAGTCCCTCTACCAACATGCCAGTAAATTGAAATCTGACACCATTTTGCTTAAAGTAGGCAATAGATACCTTGACCATCAAAAGGGCTCCGTATTTTAGTTTTATTTTAAGAGAGACAATTCAGATACCATGGAAACATTTTTACTGACCTAGTTTTGTTTCTGCATTGAGCTGGAGATGAGGAGTAAATGTGGAAAACAGAAATCAAGAAGAAGAAACATTTCTGTTTCTTTCCATTGATTTTTTTTTATTACTCCACCTCAAGCTCCATATCAACACATTCCCTACTTTCCTTAAAGTGCTAAATTATCTCCAAGGATTAGCCACATACCTCCTTTTCCTTACAATCGGTAGAAACAAGCCCCCATTTGTTTTTGTGTATGTGTGTGTGCAGTGCACGTGTATGTACTCTTAAATCCTCGATTCTTTACTGATATTGTAACAGACACCATCAACTGGAGCCCCCATTTCATTCTTTCCTCTTTCTTTTATTAATAAATCACACGCACCCTTATTCAGGTTTGAGCAGGCACCCAGCTAGACTGCATTTCCCTGGCCTCACTTGCATTTAGCAGTAGCATCGTTACCAAATTCCCTCCAAGGGAATGAGAGCAGCAGCAGGAATCCATGTAGTTCCCTGGTACTTCCAGGAACCCCCTTCCTCTCTTTTCTCCTTCTCCTACTTACTGGCATGTAGGGGCAACTGGATCAGCCACTTTCTAGAGATGGAAGCCACATGCGGAGGAGGACAAAGACGAACATCTCTTCTGTGGCTTGGGGAACCTCATGGAACAGAGGTGTTACCTTAAACAGAATCAAACATTTACTTTATTCAAGCTCCTTCATTTTTAGGCCTTAGCTACAGCAACTTAACTTGTACCTTGATTACAAATATCAAACTACAGAGAATTGCCAACCTATTTTATAGCACTGTATTAGGAGAGGTACACATTGTTGAAGACTTTGGCATGTATGTTTCATCTAATTCAGTCTTACTCCTACATCTATTTATGTCCACTCTACTGTGCAAAATTTCAGCTGTTTCTCAGATATCTAGTTTTTTGTTAACACTTAAATCTGGCTGATATTTATTTTTAGCTCACCAGGTGTTAATATTTTATCTGATATTTTTCAAGTCACTTCAATTATAGAAATGAGTTCTGAAGGCACCAAATATTACTCATTGCATTCAAGAGGCCAGAATGATGGCATTAAGTTAATTACTCTGTCTTTCTAGCTGATAGCCAATGATTCCCATTATGACAAAGCTGTGTTGACTATCATCAAAAGAAATGTCACAGTACACAGACTTCTGGTTTTATTGGCTAGTTTGGTGGAAATAAAACTAATGTGGTTTTTGCAATGAAACTAAGACTCTAAGGAATGTTCTATAAAATCTTCCCTCTGCAAAAGCATGATTAATCAGTGTGCTCTATTTAACCATCTCCCTTTTTATTTTAATTTACTAAGGGTGTTTTTCCTCCCCTGGCATATGGTTAGAAAAGTATTATATTTCATGCAGATTTGGACAGTATTTGCCATCTTTAAATTTTGAAGAGTTACAGCTCATACTCCTTTGCATTGGAAAACCCCACTAGCTGCTTATCTAGTGAGATTTAAGGGCACCAAAACTCTCACTGCCTTAAGGTATCTCCTTCTTGTTGTAATAAGCCAACTTTCATTATGAAAGTCTCACATTTTTGTTATAGAGTATTACCTTTGGAAATCCCTGTTCAAAATGTGATTGTACCATTTTAAATGGATAGTATATAACATGCTCATGTGTTAACAAAGTTGGAATTTTTAGATTATCTAATGTCATATAGCCAGATGGCATGAGGTTTTGGATCATAAGAGAGATACATTTTTATATTAGGGAGAAATAACAACATGGCTAAAAGAGCCTATAAAGAATGCTCTAGTGAGCATTGAGTCATTCGGGAAGAACTGAGACACATTGGATTGTGAGGACATCTTATTGCCTGAATTTGAATGGGGTCTAGGGAATATAGTAGTAATGTATTTCTGCATACAAATGTTTCATTTATTTTGATGGCTGTATAACATATATATAGGAGAATAAAGGAAATAGATACTAAGCTATTAAGGGATGGTAAGGCATCAGGTGCCAACTCAAATGGGTCAGGAGAAAAAATAAAAGCTCTCTGCAAATGGCATTATTTTGTTCTTTTTTATGGCTGAGTAATATTCCATTGTATATATGTACCACATCTTTTTTATCCATTCTTCTGTTGATGGACATTTAGTTGCTTCCATGGGTGGACCTAGAGATTTGCATGCTGAGTGAAGTAAGTCAGACACAGAAAAACAAATATCATATGATATTGCTTATATGTGGAATCTAAAAAAAGGGTACAAATGAACTTACTTACAAAAGAGAGGTAGGGCTTCCCTGGTGGTGCAGTGGTTGAGAGTCTGCCTGCCGATGCAGGGGACACGGGTTCGTGCCCCGGTCCAGGAAGATCCCACATGCTGTGCAGCGACTAGGCCCGTGAGCCATGGCCGCTGAGCTTGCGCGTACGGAGCCTGTGCCTCGCAACGGGAGAGGCCACAGCAGTGAGAGGCCCGCGTACCACAAAAAAAAAAAGAAAGAAAAAAAGAGAGGTAGAGTCACGGAGGTAGAAAACATACTTATGGTTACCAGAGGATAAGGGCAGGGAGGGATAAATTAGGAGATTGGGACTGACATATACACACTACTATATATAAAATAGATAACAAATAAGAACCTGCTGTATAGCAAAGGGAACTTTATTCAGTACTGTGTAATGGCCTATATGGGAAAGAATCTAAAAAGAAAAAAAAGAGTGAATATATGTATAATTGATTCACTTTGCTATACACCTGAAACACAGCATTGTAAATCAACTATACTCCCGTAAAAATTAAAAAAAAAAAGGAAGAAATGCAAAGAAAAAAAAGCTCTCTGTACTAGACTTGCAACTATTCTGTACATTTGTGATTGGTTCAAAGTAAGTTTTCATTTTTAAATATTCAAAAATCAACATTGAAAGAAAATATGTTAAAGAAATGCTCAATCTCATCAGTGTTATTTCAACTCACTTGTACTTCTCAAATAGTAACTTACTACTTTCTTTATGTGATTCAATCTGTGTGTGTTCAACTCTGAGTAATACAACAGAGATCAAGAGCACAGAATCTACAACTAGATTATTTGAGTTTGCACTCAGTTCTGTCATTTACTATCTGTGAGATATAGGCAAATTACCTCACCTCTCTGTTCTTCAGTGTCCTTATTCATAAAAAGTAAGGATAAATTGAGTTAACATATATAAAGCTAATAATATATTGACTGATACATATTTATGGATAAATAAATGTTATAGAGTCAACTTTGTTATATAAAGGATTTTGAGTTGTTCTAAGTATACTCACAATATACTCATAATACAGCAATAATAATGAAATAATACTAATAATATATTCTAAATCCATGACTAACGATATATTTTTCACAGTAAGTCACAATTTTCATTTTACCTATATTAAATATTTAGCTATTTCTCATAAGACTGGTAACTCTGTTTTCTCTTTCAGGGCTTTCAAGGTGATATACGAGGGATATAGAAATAGCAACGTTTTTAGGGAAGATTTTGAAAACTGCTTGAAAATGGGAGTTAAGGGCTGTGCGCTTTAGATAATAACACACTTGGGACAGTACTTCATAAGGTTATATGAGCCAGCTCAGGCTATAAAAGCAATACTAGCAGTGGCCTGGCATCACGCTATGTTCTGGGAAAGCTGTGTTAATGAAATACAGTCTCAGTTTCTTGGGCTGGTGATCTTTGGTTCATTATCAAAGAAATATAGACAGTTTCCTGCCCAAACCCTTATGCCAAGAATTCGATGACCTCCACAAAACAAGCTCAGCAAATTCCCATGATGTCAATCCACTGGGCAGTTTTCCGAGATAGCAGTTCATGGCTGGGCCTTCTTAGAAATATTTCCACAAAGTGGGGAAAAGGTGGGCAGTGGGGAGCAACTCTGTCCCCTCTGTTCACAAAATAAGTAAATAAATCACACTGAGTCTGTCTAGCACTGCCATAGACTTTTCTCTCATTAAAGAATCCCGAGATAATATGTTTTTCAGTAGAAATAGATCTAACACTGCCATAGACTTTTCTGTCATTAAAGAATCCCTAGATAATATTTTTTTTCAGTAGAAATAGATTTCTGTTTTCTTTCTAGATCAGGCTGTTCTGACTCGGTTATTCAGATCCCAAAGCAGGAGTTTAGTGAGTCAGGTGAGGAGTCCAGAGTATCATCTCCTGTGAAGGCATGCCTTGTTAGACTGTGGATTAAGCTCAGAAAGAAGTGGTAGGTTCATTTGTTTTGTTTCTTAGATTCCACATATAAGTGAAAACATACCATATTTGTCTTTCTCTGTCTGACTTACTTCACTTAGCATAATACCCTCTAGGTCAAACCATGTTGCCACAAATGGCAAGATTTCATTCTGTTTTGAGGCTGAGTAATATTCCATCATATACACCACATCTTCTTTAAATCCAGTCATCTATCGGTGGATACTTAGGTTTCTTCCATATCTTGCTATTATAAATAATGCTGCAGTGAACATTGGGGTACATATTTTTTTTATTAGTGTTTTTGTTTTCTGCAGATAAATACCCAGAAATGGAATTGCTGGATGGTATAGTAGTTCTATTTTTAATTTTTTGAGGAACCTCCATACTGTTTTCCATAGTGGCTGTACCAATTTACACTCCGTCAACAAACAGTGCATGAGGGTTCCCTTTTCTCCACATTCTCGCCAACACTTGTTATTTCTTATCTTTTTGATGACAGCCATTCTGACAGGTGTGAGGTGTGAGGTGATATCTTGTTGTGGTTTTGACTTGCATTTCTAAGATGACTAGTGATGTTGAGCAAATTTTCATGTGCCCAAAACAAACAAACAAATATAACAAGACAGAAAAATACTCACAGATACAGAGAACAAACTAGTGGCTGCCAGAGAAGAGGGGGTTGGTGGATGGGCGAAATAGGTGAAGAGGATTAAGAGGTACAAACTATCAGTTATAAAATAAATAAGTCACAGGGATATAGTGTATGGCACAGGGAACATAGTTAACTATATTGTAATAACTTTGTACAGTGCATAATGTATAAAAATATCAAACCACTGTGTTGTGTACACCTGCACCTGAAAACTAATATATCGTAAGTCAACTACACTTCAATTAAAATAAAAATAAAAAAGAAGCGTTGTGTGAGAGGTAGAACACTAGTGCTGCAGGACTTCATCCTCCACTAAGACTCTGGTTTATTATACACACAGCAAATGGGTTTATCCAGTATTGCCTGTTCTCTTTCCTAGACTGTTCAACTTGAAATTAGTGGAAGATAAACTCACAAGATTGCATAGGAACCCAAACTTGGTTTCATGCGGAGAGGGAAGAGGATGTGGGATTTAGTGGATAGTGAGAGTATTCTTCTCACAGTAGATTATTGCTATTTCAACGTCTCTCTGCACTTACCTCTATTAAGCAGAACTGTTGAAATGATATCTCCCACTTAGACCATAAGAGTTACGGTTAATGTTTATTTTTAGTACTTTAAGGTTAATAATATTCTATATCTAGAGCACTTTGCACACAGTGACTGACACACTGTAGATGTTCAATTACATACTTACAATTTTTTATTCCATTCATTAATTCTGTTCAGGCAGGCAATTGGTCGTCAGCCCCCTAAAATTGTTTTTCTTTCCTGCCCTCTGGGATTATTAGCGCTCTTCTGATCTCCCTAGAAATTTTACCCTTCTATTCATCAAAACCTGCTTGAAACCATACCTGCCCTCAAAGCAGAATAACCAGAGTCAGAGAGGCACTGAGTCAAACACTGGCAGCGTCCATCGTATGTGGTCATAGCCAAAGGATCCCAAGCATCTTGGTGTCATTCCCAAGATCATCTATACTGTGGAACTACATGTATTAGACTACCTGCCTCTGATTCTGTTGAATATTCTATTCACCTAGCAAGCTTCTTTTGCTTTGATTCTATATTCACTAAGCAAGCTTTACGTTTTTATTTCACTTCCCATATAATTCTTCCGACAAGAAAAGAATGTTCACCACATACAATTCAATTTTTATCCCTATATTAGTTATTTTTCCCCCCAAATTAATATTCAGTTTTTTGTTTGTTTGTTTTTTGTTTGTTTGTTTTGCGGTACGCGGGCCTCTCACTGTTGTGGCCTCTCCCGTTGCGGAGCACAGGCTCCAGATGCACAGGCTCAGCGGCCATGGCTCACAGGCCCAGCCGCTCCGCGGCATGTGGGATCCTCCCGGACCGGGGCACGAACCCGTGTCCCCTGCATCGGCAGGCGGACTCTCAACCACTGCGCCACCAGGGAAGCCCAATATTCAGGTTTTATACACTGGTTTTGAAGCTTCATTTGGGTCTGTCCATGAGATGTGGCAGGAGTGCTAAAAAAAGAGTTCTTTCTGAGGCCGCAAAGCTGAGAAACAGATCTAGGCTTCAGAAATGAATGGTAGCCACCAACTGAGGTCTTCTGAGAGACATAGGGTGGCCTTTCCCCAGATGAGTACATACTCTGCAGTCCATGTGCTTTCCATACACTTGATGCATGTTACAGTAGTTCTGTAGAAGACGTTAATGATACTGCACTCTTGCCATTTGGCTTCTGGACCCAGACACAGATTCGATTACTGGCTTGTCTAAAGTAATCTATCTGACATCAACTGGACATCGAAGTGGCCGTTTCTACAGTCACCATACAAGACCCCTGCACAGATCATCCGAATATTGCAGCCATACTCATTGTCCGTACACAATACCGTGCAGTCACTCTGGGTGTGAGGAGGACCTTGACGGTGTGTAGGACACGGACAGTATGCGGTCTTCACAGTGCTCCTGTCTAGCTGCCTACACTTGAAAGTTGAGCGGTACACTGCACGGCCGACTCCTTCATTTTACTCATTTTAACCATCAATGAGATGGGCTGCCCAGGAGAAGAGCATATGAGCTCTTCCAGATGATCAGGATGCCCTGATGGGACTAGACTTGGTTAAATTCCTTATCGTTATTCTGCTTTTAGTCTTACTTTTAACAACAACAACCAAACTTACTCTTATTTATGCTTTATCAATTTTATTATTTATCCCCATGATAAGTAGGTGAGACAGGTAAGGTAGATACTATTATTCTCTTTAGATTGCTGAGGAAAGAAGCTTAGAAAGGATAAATAATTATACCAAGCTCAACACAGTCAATAGATGATAGCGTTGGAACTTGAAACCAGATCCAATGATCTATGAAAATACTAGTCATGTATTAGTTTAATAGACTTTAGAAGAGCGGTTCTTGCATTTTAGTGTACTTAAGAATAAGTTGGGACCCTGACTACATATTGAACTAATTCCAGCTGCTAGTTAGTTTCTCCTTCCCAAAACAATTGTGGTGAAACAATAGTCAGAAACAAAGCAGGAAAAAAAAAAAAGAGGGAAACATGGAACTGAATCTAACCAAAACCTGTCACAAACTTTTGGGGAAACCACAGTGCTTGGGTTGGTTAGTGATATAGACATAATAATGGTAAGATTGGTTAGATAAGCGCTATTAAATTACCTGAATTCAGAGAAAAGAATTTTTAAAAGAAAATACAAAATGAAAGCTAAAAGATACAAAGAACAGAAGTATCAAAATTGAATATTAGATATTACAAGAAAAAAAGGAAAAGAATAAGGCAAGAAGAAAATATTTGAACAAACAAGATAAAGTTTGTCCAATTAAAGTAAGCTAGAAGATGGAAAATCTAGATTGAAAATCCTTAAGGAGAAACAGGAGAAAAAGGAAAATTTCACACCCAGACATATTATTATGAATTTCAAAACATGAAAGAAAATCTAAAAGTTTATGAGAAAAAGGACCAAAAAATTTTAGAACGCTATTTGCTGGGTTAAAGAATAGATTCATTTGCAATATTAATTGGTATTGCTGGGGTTACTCTCTATAGGAATTGCACCAGTTTATATTCACACCAGCAAAGTATGAGAGATGACTGCAGCTCAGCCAACGTGGTGCGTTATCAGACCTGGAATTTTTGACATTTTGATATTTGGCATTTCAGAGTATAATTAATTTACAATAACCTCATTATAAGTAAAGTTTTACATATTGTTATGTGTTTAAAAGCCACTCATATACCCCTTAATACGAACTATTTGTATCTTTCCACTCACTTTGTCCTTGGGTTTTTGCTCTTTCTCTATATTTTCCCTATTTTGTCATTTGTCTTTTAACTTTGCTTGTAGGCAGAAATTTCTGTTTTTTACATGAATAAAAATTAAAATGTTTTCTTTTATAATTTCTGAATTTTTGACATTGTAAAGAAGGGTCTTCCCACCCCAAGGTTAGAATTCCTAGGAAGTTACAAAAAAAATTCCTAAGCACCTACTTTGGAATTTCTGGTCCTGTAGTTCTGGCATAGAGCCAAAACTCTGCTTTAGAAACCTCTCTAGCCTAATCTACCCTCTTGTTAGATACTCAGCAAGTGATTAATGGTGACAGTAACCCAAATGTCACTTGATAATCAACCGCTCACTGAAGGTACAGCTCTGTTCTCAAAAAACATTAATACCTAAAAAGTAAAGTTGTGATCACTTTGAGTACTTAAAACATCACAAAAGCATAAAGTCAGACGTTGTGGAACTAAGTAGAAGTCTGTGAATAAGGCTCCCTCCCACCCACTGCCCCACTGCAAGAATTCCCCTCACCTTCATTGGAGTCACTGCCCTTTCCAGATCCTAGGCCACCTAGCACAGTTAATAGTGCAACTCAGGCCACACACAGGGAGAACAGAGGCTGGCGGTTCTAGAAAGAAAGAGTTTCTTCTTTTATTACCCGTATTAATCTGTTCTCTACACTCAAAATTATCTCCCCTACATCTATTCCATCAATTAAAGATTCACCAATTCATTTAGCATAGCAAGCTCCTTTCCCTCTCTCCCCCTTTCCTCCCCCCTCATTCTATTGGGTCTTTAGACATCATTTAGTTCACTGGTTCTCAACCCCCGGCTGTACAATAAAGTCACCTAAGGAGGTTTATAAAACTCCCCTTGCCTGCGCCTCAAGCCAACCCCATTAAATCAGAATCTCTGGAGGTGAGGGGTCCAACGTGTTATCAGATCTCCTCAAGTAGATTCTAAAATACAGCTGACAGTTGTTCCCCCTCATCTAGTTAATCAGTTAACACTTCCTGGATAGTGAAGAGCAAGCTTAAGGAAGCAACAAGAATTTTGATAAACCTTGAGAAGCGCTTTTGGAGATGGCACATTCCGGAGGATACCACTTCTGGACAGGGCGTGGCAGTAAAGAATTTGTTTTCCCAGAGAGCAGCATGAAAAACTTGGGAAAATTTGACATTTTGCTTTATTATTCCAGAATGCCCTGAAAATTTACTCTCTTCCTTTCTTATCACTCTAAAGGAAAGATTAAAAGTTACAAATGATCTCCCTTTCTTCCTGTCTCTTATTTACTCCACACTTCACCCTCCCCCCGGCCCTGCCTAAAATATACACATCTTTTTCTCATATAGCCTACTTTCCAGACATTAAGTATCAGATATTCAGCAGCACAGACATTGAGTAGAATTCTTTTCTCAATCAATCAAATGCATTTTTCTAATATTGAAAGATGTTTGTCATGTTGAAGCAATTTCCCTCTCACTTCCTGCGTGTTTAAATGTGAATGAATAGGCTAATGTGTAACTAGGATTCTATCTCTGCCAACTGGCTGCTGGTATTTATAGCTAACCTTTTAGACAATAACTGCTGTTCCAAACCTAACAATCCCATTCTGTTTACCACAGTCTTTTCCATATCCGATGCATATGACCTGAAAATAGAATTTCCTTGATTCTAATCATTGTCTCCATTTTCTCCATTTTCCATTTTGCCATTAAGTCTTCCTTTTCTCCATTCTTCTACAAGGTAATTTTGCTCATATTCCTACTCAGCAATTCCAAATAATGAAAGCATGTCTTTTTGAAATAAATTTTATTTACACGGATTGAAAATATGATTGTGTTAATGACAGCATTACTTTGGTTATTGCAGAAAAGAGAAATAGGTGACCCCTGTATTTTTGGCCAAATGTACACTGAACCCATTCATTCTTCTTTAATTCTATATTTTCATTTCGTGCCACAATAATGCTAGATCCCTATTTAATGTGCAGGTAACACATTTTTGTTTTGGGGGATCTGAGTATAATAATTTAAGATAAGAGACTTACCTAAAACACAGGCTGTATTGACACTAAAATATTATACATTTAAATAGTTATGATATAAAAGAAACCGATTCTTACTCCATAAAAGGTTCATATTTTTAAAAATACAGACAACGAAACTTAGAAAATAATATTAAAATAGAGTTTATCAAATTTACCACTTTTTAAAACTTCATTTCACTTATATAAAATGTGATTGTAAACTCACCCTGATTAAAAGCTTACAGAAGTTGAACTAGTGCTAATGAAACAATAAAATATTTCTTTTACCATTAAAGACGACTTGAGAATTTGGGGGAATTTTGATTTGCTGCTAACTAGCTATAAAGCAAGCAAAGTTATACAAATCCAGATGAATGAGAGTTTTAAAAGTGTCCTCAATATGGAAATAATTTGCTAGTATTTTCTCAAACTTATCAGAAAGTTGTTCTACATTTATGTCCAATATTTAATTTATTTCAAAATAAAGATTTCCTGCTCATCACATCCTTTCTCTTATAATAGCAATACGTGGCAAAAAATGTAAATTAATTATTATGAATCACTTCTCTTGGGTTTTATCAGTCCATTTGAATGTCTTTCACCTCCTTGTTTTATATCCCCTTTTCCATGTCACTTTCCAAATGAGAAATGTCAGTCTGTTTTAGCTTTAACAGTGTGCGGCTCTTAGATAGCACTGAGGGTTAATTGGAATTTTCTGTCTGGTTACATTCTGAAAATTAAAGAGTCAGTTTATCAATAAGCCTGTGTTATCATTTCCTTTTCTGCTGTTCCTCAAATTCAGTATGGGAGTCTGACTTTTATCTTTCATGGTAGTGATTGCCAAGGACAAAATTCTTAACTATGGTGATTTTCTGGGACATCATTTTCTTTTTTTAATAAGAAAAATATGGCATCCTTAACTAGTTTATATTGTTTTATGGCACTTTAAAAAATAAATATTATGTGACTACACAAATTAAATGGAAAAGTTTTCATAATTAAAGAATTAAATTACTGATTACAAATGTGGTTTTCATCTTTGGTGTAATGTCTATGTTTATGGCGGAGGTGAAGAATCAACTGAATTAACTAGAATGGAATTTAACAGGAATGTATGTCACATTTTCTGCTTATATTTTTACAAATATTTAACAAGAACCGCCCAGGACAACTTGTGAAAGAAAAGGCTTAGAAGTTGTGTTGGATAGTAAACTTCATGCAAGTCAACAGTAGCTTTGAAAAAGTGAATTTGTTATTTTGCTACATTATAATAGAATAGTGTGTTGAATAATCTACTCTTCTCTTTACTGGTTAGGTTACACCTGATGTATTCCGTTTAAGCTAGTCATCACAATTTATGTTTTCTTAAAAAGATACAGGCCAGGATCCCATACAGTATTTAATGGAACATATTTTATTAGTAGTTATTGAAGAAAAAAAAGGGTTCTATGGTCAACCACCGAATTAAACAGATTTCTTTACTGCAATACTTCCCAATGCTTTTTTTTTTTTTTTTTTTTTTTTTTTTTGCGGTACGCGGGCCTCTCACTGCTGTGGCCTCTCCCATTGCGGAGCACAGGCTCCGGACGCGCAGGCTCAGCGGCCATGGCTCACGGGCCCAGCCACTCAGTGGCATGTGGGTGGGATCCTCCCGGACCGGGACATGAACCCATGTCCCCTGCATCGGCAGGCAGACTCCCAACCACTGCGCCACCAGGGAAGCCCTTCCCAATGTTTTTAATAGGCAAAGCACAGTTTAACTCTATGAGAGGATACAGTGTGTACATTGTTTTTCAAAGTAATTGACAGTAGAATTCTCTTTTCATATAAAATCTATTACCATATTGAAAAATAACTTGAGGGATAACTGGGTTCTACAGAATACAGTTGAGAAAATGCTGGTATGTTCAATTGGAACTTGATCAAAGCAGAATAACCAGCCAAGCATATCTCCACTCCTGGCCTGACCTCCTCATCACACAGGTCTCTCTCTTCTGGACTCTTCTCTGTAAACTAGATGTTGTCTTGGAGTTTGGCTTATACTCAGATTAAAAGAAAAATATATTTCTTGCCTTATGAAATATCTGAAACAGACACAAGAACAGATTTGCTTGCTACAGATTTAAAAGTTTTATGATTAAAGTTCAAAACTGGGATATTAGAATGTGCACAAACTGTTGATGGTGACATATTTACAATTCAATGCTTTCCTTTAATGTGGAAAACGTCTATTGGAATAAACGTATAGAGATGGAGTTTGTTACTGACAATCTCATAGCTTCAGATCTATAAGAATTTAGTCAGATTTTCTTTGGGAGTATATAGCACAGCAGAATAGCATCATTTGCAATGTACAAAATGAGTCTAGCACATGCCAGATAATCTTTGAGTGAGCAAAATACTTGTAGGAAACACAAAAATTATGAAAGTAGATTCCGGAGCTACAGAGCACCCGAAAAGCCAGCCAGCGCAATCATTTATGTGATACTTGAATTCCTTCTACCCAATTAGATTGGTTTGGTAGCTAAGGAGATGACGAAATACCCCACGGCAATAGTGTCCAAGCAGAGTCAACTGAATCAAGTGACCTTCACATTCCTCTCTTTTCTAAAATATTGTAACTCTGATGTGAAGGATTAGAATTAATCCAAAATAGGAAATATTATACAATTTTACATACTGCATTTAAATAGTCTTATGTTGAGCTGTGGAAGGCAGTTGCCGGCATTATTGCATCAGTTGTTTTAGAAAGAAGCTATTTATAAAACTGTTGTTCCATTCACACTGCCTACGCACACCAGAGGCGGGAGGGAAATGGCTCAGAGAGGAAATGGAGAAGAGTTCATGCTTGACAAACGTCCTGAAAAATCAGTAGGGGGTATGTTTTAGCTTTTATTGTTTCTGATCAGTATCTGATCTGCTGAGGGCATCTGTAATGTTGAGAGGTTCCTGCCTGAAGTCGACAGCCATCTTCAGCTTAGCCAGTTGACAGATCCTATATTACTCCTTCCCTCCCATTTATCATTTCTCAGATACTCTCAGTACTTTTGGAGAGTGCTTACAATTTCCAGTTACACAGAAAAATGTAAACAATAGAACCTCCAGTAAGTTTGGGGAATCTAAAGCAGAGAGGATGTGTGCCTTATGCAACAGGATGTTAAAATGCTTTCAGTGTTAGAGTCTTTTCTTTATTTCTGTTAGCATTATTGTTTTAGAATTGTTGCGCTCTTTGAATTCAACCAGTCTAAATTTCATATCCAGTCAAGCCCCATACCAAGGCTTGTTAATGTCTTTGCAGCTCCCATAAAAATTATTTCTTTTTTATTCTTCTTGGCACCTACAAAATATAGCCTGTTTTCAGATCAAATCTGTATTATTCCAGTAGCTTTTGAAATGGTCTCTGGCTCCACCACAATTTATTATGCACACCTCAGATGACTTTTGTTCAAGACATGCAGTTTTAGAGTTGGACGGCCCCTTTGGGATTCTTACCCATCCAGTAGCACAGGGACATTCCAAAACTCAGTGTTATTGGCTCCCATTTCCAATATTGCACTCAATGTCCTTTCCATCCTCGGATCCCACTATTCTCCTATATTACACTAATCCATTTTGTGCCCATCGTACCTCAGAACTGACTTTTCAATTCTTACCTCTACTTTGCCCCTTATATTCTTTCTTCTCAACTTATTCTCCTGACATTGTTTAATTGATATTTTATAATTATAAAAGGATGGGAGATTTGCACTCAGTCATGAGAAATAATACACAGGGGTTCCTTGGCAACATTTTGCAAAATTATAGTACAGTATCACAACCAGGACACTGACATTTGATACAATCCACCAATCTTATTCAGATTTCCCAAGTTTTACCTGTTCTCCATTTTATGTATGTGTGTGTGTGTGTGTGTGTGTGTGTGTGTGTGTGTGTATGACACAATTTTATCACCTGTGTATGTTTGTGTATCCACTGACATGGTCAAGATACTGAATGGTTCCAGCACCACAAGGATCCCTCGTGTTGCCCTTTTATAATCACTGTCACCTCTTTCCTCCCCAGTCCCCCATACCTAACCTCTGGAAACCACTAATCTGTCTTCCATTTCTAAAATATTGTCATTTCAAAATGTTCTATAAATGGAATCATATAGTATGTAATCTTTTAGGATTGGATCTTATCACTCAATTCCCTGGAGATTCATCCAAGTTAAGCTTTTGGTATGTCAGTCCTACCAATAGTTTTTTTAAATTGCCATTTAGTTAATGTTTGTTGACTAGATAAATATATAATTTAATGATTGAATATGGATTATGCCCTAATGCCCTGCTTTTTTTCCTGAAAATATTTGGTTTAGACGCTTTTTGACATCAGTTTTCTAGAATATTGCATGCTTCCCGGTTTCATGTGAATTGAACATACTTAAAGAATATACTTTCTTTTATCACAATGACACCTCAGTACTTAAAACACATCAGGATAAAAACAAACACTTCTGTGGGAAGAAGAATTACTTTGCAGCTCCCACACAAAATCTTGGATGAAACACAGCTGGCTGATATGTAACAGAGATAGCACAAGCAGGAAACTGGGAAGATCTCAGATAAGGAATCCCAGAGCTCATCCTTATTAGCCAGGGTTCTCAACTCTAGCCACACAGAAGAGTTATCTGGTGAATTGTTCAAAAACGTTGATGCTGGGGCCCCACAGAGATCAATAGAATCATAATTGGGGGGGGCAGGTTCATTCAATTCAGATCTGATATTTGCCAAAGTGATTGTTTCCACTTGGTATCCAGCATTCATTTTGATTGAACAGTGCCAGCACTTATCAGTTTTTAAGTATTTTGAATACCACCTCTAATTATATCACATATTACATGATATCCTGGAATTTAACAGATTATTTGACCATGATTCTGAAATTTACATTAGAAAATTAAAATAGAATTCTAATGTCTTTGGTTGACAACAGAACAGGTAACATAAATTGTAAAGTCCCCTCTATAATCCATATAAACAACTCACTCCATAAGTCTGCTTCCAAATCACCAGTAATAGTTATATATGTAGACAAAGCCCCAATATTTCTTTCTAATCTTTTCATGTATTTGTTTGTAAACAAACATTTATGGACGACTTGTTTGTGCCTCATCTCTGCAATACATCCTTTAGTCTAGTCTAATGAAATCCCTTTAAGAAGTTTTGACAGACATTGCTGATTTCCTTCCAGTATCCTCTGCCACTCTTCTTACTAATAGAACTTTATTTTGGAGTGGCAGTGTGCCAACTAAAATCTCAGTTTCTTAGCCTAGGTGTCCTTGAAGCTATGGAGAGCCATGTAACATAGTTATGGTTAATGATGTGGAAATATGGTACTAGGTGGGAGGTCTAGAAAACTATTCTCACGTAATAAAATATTGACTAGACTAATATTGTGTGCACATTTTTGTCTGTCATTTTTCCGCATTATTGTTGCCCTCAATGCAGATGACATGAATGGAGGTGTGGCAGTCATTGTGTGACCATGGGTTATAAACTATGGACAATGGAACAGGAAGCTAGATGAAGCCTGGTTTCTTAAGCACCTTCACTGGATTTAATCTGAATGCCCCTGTCTTTTGGCTACTGAGTGAAGTAAACCACTTATTTGTTTAGGATTCTGTTATATGGGACCAAATTCAATTATGTATTATATAAAGGAGTTGAAATCACCTAGGACAGGTAGCTTCTGTGTAAAATTATGTAAGTTACTTGCCCAGTTTCCATACATTTAGTTCCTTAACCATCTAACATAACATGTTCTACTTTCTCAATGATCATCTTCCCTTATTTCAGTCTTTTATCACATCATTGCCCAACTGTTGTTCATATTTCCACCTTACCCCTATTGCTTGATATGTGATCTATTTTTCCCTAGTTATCCTTTCATCTTTCCTCTTCGATTATAGACATTTGTTCATAGGTTTTAGGATAAAGTTCTGTACCAACCAAATACGTATATGCTTCCCCAGCAGATTGCACTCTGCCCTTTTGTAACCAGTATTGAGATACTACCCTCTGGCTAAAATGAATTATTTCTTATTCCACAAACACATCACATTCTCCCACACCCACCTCTCCCTAACAAGTTATCCCTTCTGCCTGGACTGAATACTCACTTCTCGTATCTATTTAGCTAATTCCTAGTCCTACTTTTAATTTGCAAACCAGCTGTCTCCCCCACTGATAAGTGTTTTTTCCTTTGTGCTCTCACAGAGTTTCATATATATTTTTAATTTGGATTGCAATTACTTGTTTACGTGACTAGCTACTAAGCCATGAATACCTTGAGGACAAGAATAGAGTCTTATTAATATTGATGTTCTACCCTCCCCACACAGAACCTACTAAGTACTCAATAATATTTATTAAGTGAGTGTTGACTCTTAGTTATCCACACCTAAAAGAAACCAAAATGCAGATTAAACTTTCATAAAGTAACGTCATTCTGAACCCTAAAGGCCAAGAAGTAATTCTGTTCGTCTCCATGGAGTTTTCAGGCTAGTTCCAAACCTCGTAAGTAATAGTTAACCTTAAACTTTTCCTGAGACCTGTATTTATCCAGCTTTGACACTTTGTGCATACATTTTAGCCAGGATGCACGTACACCTGTGAACATATACAAATACGTAACACAATCCCTTTTGGTTTCAGGAGAGAAAAGTGTTTTCCCGATGTATACCCACATTCACTAATGTTCTCAGGCACTACTCTAAGTATCTTAATTTGGGCTCCCGCAAAAGCAGACCCTGAAACAAGGATTCATGTGCATATAGTTTAATTTGGAGGCAACCCAGGAAACACTGGAGGGGAGTGAACAGTGAGACAGGGAAAGGAAGCAGTCTGGTAAAGGTTGCATTGTCCGGCCAGTTACCTGTGGGCATCTGAGGCTCGGTCCTGCCGAGCAGCTTTGGAAGACAGTGTGACACCTGACCCAGAATTGCACACTCGGTTGGGGGAAGCTGGAGGACTTAATCTCCAGCTCCATCATCATCACCCGAGGGCCGCTCCCAGAAATGTTGCTGTTCTGGCATTTTTAGCCTGCTCACACCTGGTCTGAGAGAAAGCCCTCAGGTAAAAGTTGTAGGTGTTTGCAGAAGGAAGCCTTGGGCATGAACTGTCAAAGTGAGAGCCAAGGGATGTGGGTGACAGCATCTGCCTTGTTAAGTAATCTAGAATACAAATAAGACTGCACGTTCTCTAATCACATTCCAAATGTTCCAAACCATCAAAAGATATTTTTTACCTGTTGTTATTTGTAAGTTCTAGAACAGTGTTTAAGTAAGGATGTTAAGTATTGGAGTAGGATATTTAAGTAAAGGATTGATAGGAGAAGGACTGTACTGAGAAGACTACTTAACTAAAAAGACTGTCCTTGAAAAAAGAGTTGAGGAAGTCTAGAATGAATAGAAGTCAGTGTAGAGCTGTCATCAAATTTCTGAATGGCTGCCACTGTACAGACATATCTTTGTGGACTCAAAATAGAAAACAAAGACTTAATGTAAATGTAACTAGAGTTTAGATACGCCGGTTTGGTATACACTGTCTCTCACCCCATCCTTCCCATCCCCCATTGCCAAATATATCCCATAATGTACACAAGCCCTTAATGACCAGATTGGGGAAAGTCCTTTCCTGTTGATTCTAATGCTTGTAAGAAACAAATTCTGGAATAAACACCTCCCAGATCCAGTACAAACATTCCCAGCTCCCACCTACCTAACCATGTACAGAGGCCAGCTCTTTCCATTTTGCTAAATCTTTTTCAGGAAGATTATTGCCATTTTCTATCCCCAGGGCTTGATCTGACCCATTTGAATCCACATCAAAAAAATTCCCCTGGGCTTGCCTGGTAGCGCAGTGGTTGAGAGTCCGCCTGCTGATGCAGGGGACACAGGTTCGTGCCCCGGTCTGGGAAGATCCCACATGCCGCGGAGCGGCTGGGCCCCTGTGCCATGGCCGCTGAGCCTGCGCTTCCGGAACCTGTGCTCCGCAAAGGGAGAGGCCACAACAGTGAGACACCCGCGTACCGCAAAAAAAAAAAAAAAATCCCCCTAATTTTGAAACTCAAGAAGAAGGTGTTGAATATCTTAGATCCCTTTCGTTCCAGAAAACCCCTGAACTAACTCTGTAGCAAGCCCTCCTCAGAAAGTCCACATCAAGGAAAAAAAGAGTTTCTACTAAATCACAAAGGGTGAAATTAGCGTGGTGATGGATTTCCTGTTACCCTCTTTCTCCTGGAACATTTCTTGAAATGGTTATTGCCATCATGATTGCTTGCCTTTCCAATCATGCCTCTAAGAAAAAGAAATGACTGCTTGTGTTTCCATCACTGGAGGGTTTCAAACTGAGACTAGATTAACACTTGTCAGGAATGTTCTAGAAGTGATTTATACATCAGAGAGATTGAATCAAATAACCAATAATCTCTTCTTCCAATTTGGAGATTGTATCTTTCTATGAGAATTTTCCAGCTTGTTAAAAACGTATTTTCTTTGGAGGAGTTGTCTGTGCATTAAATTTTGTAGGAAATACTTCCATTAGGCCAAAATTGTACTTTCTCATCACAACATTTTTGTACAACTAAGCTATCCAAGGGGAAGTGGTGCCTCATTATCTGAGCTCATTATCTTCGTACCGGAGTCAGCATTAGCCTCGGAAATACTTGTGTGATTCTGCTGGGGGTTGGCAGATGGACTGATAGACAAATGCCCAGCTGCTTGTGGCACATCTGATAGTGGAAGCCTGGCTCCCACATTCACACAGCCGGCTCCTGACAGGGACCACAGAGCAGTGGACATGGCATCTGCCTTTTCTAACTGCCATGCACTACAAATGAGAAAGTGGAATGGAATGTTAATGTCTTAGCTAGAAACCCGGGTGAAATATGTCAAATGCATAAAGTTAATTATATCACACATCCATTAGAATCAAAGAAAGAGACACGGAGAGAGAAGGAGACAGAGAGACCAAAAGTCAGTCGTTTGAGGAAAAAATGGGCTATGGTGGTTTTATGGAATTGAATCCATTTTGTTTCAAGTCTAAGTGTTCATAAACTCAGTCTTCATGTCGTTAATGCCAAGCCCATTCCTGGATCTTAAGAGATAAATTCAAATTATTCAGAGCTTAGGCATGTTGTCCGAAGTTTGTTAGAAAAGCTATCATTTGTGTCTAAGTAATACCAAAGACTCTTAATGTTAGCCCCTATTCATGATTCCCAAAGTACATGAATTTTAGTAACTGGTATAAATATTATTCTCAGAATTTTTAGTAAATGGTGCGAATATTGCTTTGTCCAGATGGAGTGTAGCAATCTACAATGATTTTTCCCTCATGTACATCTCATTTAAAATTTACGCAGAACCTATTCCTTTTACCATTAAAATAATTCAGTGTTACAGGCTTGAACCTGGGCTGCATGTTCCATTTCACTAATTAACACAACATTGAAAGTTAGAAATAGTTAAAATATAGAAGAGTATTTTGAAAAGCCCAGTACTCCAAAAAGAGATGCCATAAATTGATCTGCAATTCAATTCATTTGTGGAAAGATATTGCCTAGCTTAGGAACTGCTCAGAAAACACTCTACATGTAAAAAATATGATTGAAGTTTGTTTTGAAACATTTTTTTAAAAGCTTAAATTGAGATCATGGATATTTAAATGAATTCCTAGGCAATACAATTAAAATAGTGGCTACCCAGAAGAATGACAAAATTAGAAAAGCAAAATCATACAGAAGAATTGAACCCCTAAAGGTGTGTTGCTTAAAAGGGAAATTAAAAGCCCTCTCAACAGAAGGAAGGCCTACTTTGGAAGCCCCCTTCTTCAGGAGCTTTCTGCTCTGTGCAGATTAAGCTTTAATTCATGGACTCAGGTAGACAAAATGACATTACCGCTGAGACTGGATTCAAAGTTAAGTGCTCAATAAATACCTTATGTCCGTGGGTGGCTAAGGGCTTCTTTGTCAAGGTCCCGCCTCCCCTCTTATGTTGAGAACACCCACCTTTTTTTACCTTCCACCCCTCCACCCTACTCTAGCCATGTATTTATGCCAGGACTGCCACTACCATTATGTTGTTGCACCAGTCACAGGGGCACAAAACTCAAACTACATCAAGTAGAATCCTTCCCTGATGTTTTTAAAATTGGAACAAGGAAAAGAGATTTTCTTTTCTCGTGGTGGGAAATTTGGGATGATGTGAGTTCTAAACCTGTGGGCCTTCATGTGTAAAGAAGGCTGCTGAGGAAATGAACACAAAACACAGAGAATAGAGAGAGAAAGAGAGATAGTCCATGTGATATTCAGTCCTGGATTCGTATTTTCCCAAAAGTCCTGTCTTTAATGCTACTTGACTTCCTGATAAAAATTCCCCCTTTTGGGCCAAGCTAGTTTAAGTTAGTTTGCTGTTATTTGCAATCAAAAAGTTCTGAGCAATATTCTCTGTGTGTGATGATTGAGTGGAACAGGCCACAGTTTGGTCAGAGAAAATAAATATGCATCCAAAAATATGTGCTGTATTCACCTTTCATGTACTTTATCATTTGTGACCCACACAGTTACTCCAGCCACTACTGCAATAATCACATATTACATTATTATCCCAGGAGCCATCTTCCCATCTACATCCCCATTTTCTTCAAAGAATAGCTCAAACCAAGCTCGCACAGTGATTTCTCTGTCCTGGCTTCTGTACATGGTATACAACAATAGAAAGTAGACAACTACCAAAAAAAAGCCCTCTCTCTGTTGTATAGTTTTTTGTTTTTCTGCATTACATGGGCCTCTCACTGTTGCGGCCTCTCCTGTTGCGGAGCACAGGCCCCAGACGCGCAGGCTCAGCCGGCTGTGGCTCACGGGCCCAGCTGCTCTGCGGCATGTGGGATCCTCCCGGACCGGGGCACGATCCCGTGTCCCCTGCATCAGCAGGCGGACTCTCAACCACTGCGCCACCAGGGAAGCCCCTGTCCTCTCTTCTCGATGACCTTTATTTGTATGTTTTGAAAATCTGCTCCTCAAGAGACAGTATGTAATATTGTGGAATTCACCTCAAGCCTTGTTGCACTACAAGTGGCAACCAAGAAACGAGTCCCCCTGGCTCTACGTGTCACATGGTGAAGTGGCATACCCTTGACAGACATCAGGGTTGGTTCTTTTTAACCACTATCCTCTCCGAATCGCATGCCAAGAATAAGTGTTAGTCCAGCAGCTTTTTATGCCTGAACGTGAACGGAGAAAACTCAAGGACGATGTCGGAGCTGAACTATGTAAATACGGTCTGAACTACAGGGATATGCTCACATCTGCCATCTCTTGGCTAGACTGAGTATCTGCTCTGATGAATTCAATTCAGCAAATGTACGTCGGCTGTTTTGCAGTGCAGCATACTGTCCTAGGCACTCAGGGGATCAGAAAATGAGCCATATTCTCTCTGTCAACAGACCTGTGCGGGATCTCAGATATTATATTCTTGCAGCAGCTTGCTTGTTCCATGGCTTGAACTTTCTTCACATCAGGAAGGCTAACGCCTGGACTTTTCCAGACAGATAAACAGCTCAGTGCTTGGGGTAAAAATACAAACCTACCAGCTCAGTAGTTGCCTAACACCCCACAGAGAGGAACCGAGTGGGCTTTGCTTGGACGCTAATGGCAAGTTTGGATCTTTGGGACTGAAAGTAAAGGATACACTGTATTGTGCTCAGAGATGCTGCCTGAGGAAGGGCCTGCAGTTGAATGTAAGCCAGTCTGCAGAGAGCATCCAAAGTCCAGACGCCGCTCAGTCACGCAGTCTTCAAAACCAAAGGTTTTGGAACCAGAAATGGACGACAAAGCAAAAGGGTCAGCAGGACTGACCGTCAGCGGGGCTTGTAGTGAGGAGATAGGATGCAGAGAGAGGAGGAGCAGAGACAGGGGGTCAACAACAGCCACTGCAGACAGAGGACAGAGTGGCTTTTGTTTCCCAGAGGACTTGGGGGTACATGAGTGAGACTGGTTTAAAAGCTCAAGGCCAGGGCAGATAGCAGTAAATGAAAAACAATGATTCTTCTTGCATTTATATTGTACCTGAATTATTCAGCTTGCTTCAGGCTAGTTCCAATACTGCTGAAAACATAGAGAAGTGCTTTTTGTTTCCTCACCTTAAAGAGTGCAGGAGCTACAGCTCAAACCTTTTTTTTTTTTTTTCATCTTTCAGGCAGCATAAATGAAAGCTGTAAAGCAAATAACTTTGCTGAACGGCAAGAGAAAAGTTATTTCTGAAATGTAATGCAGAAGCTGAGGTATAACATTTCAAATTTCGAAATAATAAAGCAATTTTCTGTTAAAAGTTTTACAGAGCATTTTCTAGTAAAGTGACCTTCTGTGTCTCTGGTCAAAGCCCGTTTACTCATTTTCTCGCCCATTCTGTGAAATGCTTTGAACTAATGTCAGCTTATTAACTTCCACTTAGGGCAAAATTTTTCAACCGCTGTTTGAAAATATGTTTCACGTATTTTATCTGACATTTATTCTTTTTCTAGGTGTCAATTGTCTAATCTTCTATTAACATTAAAACTAAAGTTTACAAGTTTAAAAAAAATGCAGTAGCTAAAATTAATGCAAATAAAAGCTAAAGAAAAAAATCTCCAGTTATCAAAGAAAGAATTACAGTGACACTCATTTTAACAAGCTGCCGTTTGCAGATGTATCCAATAAATATATATTGGTACTTTGTGCCAGGTACTGTTCAAAACCCAGCAGATCAGCAGGGGACAAAACATGGAGTCAGATGGAGTAAAGGAGGTGGGAGATTAACAATACATACATTATGATAATAAATGGTATATAATAATATAAAGTATAGATCTAATAACACAAATATATAATAATGGTAAGTGCAATGAAGGAAAAATAAACAAAGCTAAAGGGGATGCAAAGTGATGGAAATGTCATTTTAGATACTGGCTTTCTGGAAAGCAAATCTGGAACCAGTATTGTCTAAATGTTAAGGGCTAGTGATCTAAAGGCAAACAGACTTGGATTTTTAAACCCAACTTGACAATTCATTAGCATTATGTCCCTAGGCAGGTTACTATGTCTCCCTAAACTTCAGTGCCCTAATTTGTAAAGTGGGGATAATAAGAGAACCTTCTTCCAACGGCTGGTGTGAGTGCTTAGCCCAGTGCCTGGCACACACAATGCTCCATAAATGTTCATTATTATTATCTGAGATGTGGAACTGTGATTTGTTTTACAAAGAAAAAAGCATTCTTGCGGTACATCACTGCTAAAATAAGGAAGCTTCTTCAGCTATCATGGCATTATGATCACATCTGTGGTTCTAACAAACAGACTTACAAGCAAGCTGCCTGGATCTCACCTTACATTCCTCTGTATTTCTCCAGCGGTCAGTGGACTCACATTGTTTCTTATTAACTTAGTTTCCTTGGGGTGCTCCTAAGTCAGTTTTACTAACTGTCTCTGCTTTAGCAAAACGAAGTGTGTAATTGTTTACCTGCCAGAGGTTATAATTGCCTTTCTATTTTCCTATATTGCTTCCAACATGTGAACATTTTTTCTAATTACCAACTTTCTAATCTATCTTCCAACTGGGTAATGCTGTATCCTACAACCAGTGGGGGTAATTATAATAAGGCATGAAAAGAAACAAACTGGCCTTCATGTAAAAGAGCTCCACATATAAAAAGAATTCCCAGATTGGATTCTTAGCAGCATTGCCACGGGTAATAGATGTGTCCATTCTGAATTGATGAAGCTTTTATTTTTTAAATACTTTCAAAGATAAGAACATCTGATAAAGATGGCATATGATGGCAGACACAGCCCCTGCCTGTACTCTGCCTGACTTCACTGGCACCTCAGCACCACATCCCCAGGACTGTTATTCAGCTTGATTGCATACCCCTCAAATCCCTTCCCACACAACCTGGTTATTCAGATTACCTGGGGTTTGCGGGGGAGGAATCGTCCAGAAAACTACGTTATCACAGTAGTTTATGAGAGAGATGAAGTGACCTGGGCCATAACTGGTGACAGAACCCGAACTAAAAAGCAAGTTCTCAGAGTCCTAGATCTCCATATCCATTCATTTTACGCTCAGCTTCCCTGCCTGAATGAATGTGACAAACTCATCCCACAGGATAAACAAGCAGGAATATATTAACAGAGGCGGGATGGGTTTTTGCATACAGTGTGGGTTTTTCTACAAACCATCCATAAACGCCATTAACACAGGCTGTATATAGCTGTAATATTATTTAAATTTATTCTACTTTAACAAAAAATGTGTGAGAATACAAAATAGTAGTCTTGATGTTTTGATGAATTTAACAGATAATGGGATCATGTGTATTGAGCAACAGCACCAAGACTACAACAAATCCTGTGAAAACCAAAGTCCTAGCAAAGAAACTGGAATGTGTCACTATGCTTTTGGTAATTGTACTGTTCCAAAGTGAACCATTATGGGGTGAGGTTTAATATAGAATCCATCTGGTGCTTAAATCCACAATGGCCTTTCCTTTTATATTTACTTACATGTGTGCATAACTTGCTACATCTCTATTAGGAGAACCCATTATGAATTCCTGATGATCATTTCATAGGGTAAATGTATACAAGAGGCATCAATTATCACAAATAAAAGCAAACCAAGAATCCAAACTCCACATGCCTACACACACATACAGTTATTGATGAAATCATTAGATTAAATATTGCTTGAAAAATATAGGTTAGGGCTTCCCTGGTGGCACAGTGGTTGAGAGTCCGCCTGCCAATGCAGGGGACACAGGTTCGTGCCCCGGTCCGGGAGGATCCCACATGCCGCGGAGCGGCTGGGCCCGTGAGTCATGGCCGCTGAGCCTGCGCGTCCGGAGCCTGTGCTCTGCAACGGGAGAGGCCACAACAGTGAGAGGCCCGCATACCGCAAAAAAAAAAAAAAAGTATATATATAGGTTAGAATATTGTCATTTTTTTCATTTTGAAATAATGATTTTTCATTTCATTGTCTTCATAATGAAATAATAATTCAAAAGTATACTTAAATAAGTATTGCCCTTATACCCAAACAAGTTGAGCTCTGCCCTGAGTCCTGTGCTTTCATTAGTCCTGCATAACACAAATACAAACAAAAAAATATCTTAAAGAACGCTTGGGTACCACTGTTACTCAGGATCGTCAGTACTACTCAGCACAGCCTCCCCTCCAAACACCTGTTCTAATAATCAGCACCATTCAGGCCTCTGAGGCACAATTATCCGCATCTCTTGCTTTATATTCTAGAAACAAAAGGCAGCTGCAGGTGCGGACTGTGAAGGTTGTGGGCTGTGCCCCTGCAGATGCTGGTGATGAACATTATTTCAAAGAGGAGCACAGAAGTGTTCAGGTAAGAGAAAAGACAAATCAATCTACTGCTTAGATCCTTCCTCTCAAACAGCGTGAATGCAATACAGTGTTAAGGAACAACAAGCAGAGCATCCACTTCTAGGAATATATTGTAAAGCAAAAATTCAGAATCTGATTCTTTTCTTTAAATCTTAAAAAAAACTTAAAAAAATTTTTCATTTTATATTTTGGAATATAGTTGATTAACAATGATGTGTTAGGGCTTCCCTGGTGGCGCAGTGGTTGAGAGTCCGCCTGCCAATGCAGGGGACACGGGTTCGTGCCGCGGTCCGGGAAGATCCCACATGCCGCGGAGCGGCTGGGCCCATGAGCCATGGCCACTGAGCCTGTGCGTCCAGAGCCTGTGCTCCGCAACGGGAGAGGCCACAACAGTGAGAGGCCTGCGTAACGCAAACAAACAAACAAACAAACAAAAACAATGATGTGTTAGTTATAGGTGATTCAGTGATTCAGTTATACCCATACAAGTATCCATTTTTTTTCAAATTCTTTTCCCATTTAAGTTATTACAGAATATTAAGCCTAGTTGCCTGTGCTAAACAATAGATCCTGTTGGTTATCTATTTTAAATATAGTAGTGTGTACATGTCAATCCCAAACTCCCAGTCTATCCCACCCCCTCCACTCTTTCCCCCTGGTAACCATAAGTTCGTTCTTTACGTCTGTGAATGTTTCTGTTTTGTAAATAAATTCATTGTTATCATTTTTTTGGATTCCACATGTAAGCAATATATTGATATATTTAAAAATAGGCACAAAATTTTTTTATCAGAGTATTTTTATATATTTAAAAAGGAACAATGTAGATTCTCAACAATAAAAGTATGATTAAGGATAAGTGTATACCAATATGATGAAATGCTGTGACCAAATTTTTTAAATTATGTTTTTAAGGAATATTTATTGACTTAGGATAGTATTCAGGGGAAAAAAGGAGAATACAAAAACCACGTGTTTCACGTGATCTCAAATTTTAAGAAATATATATTCTCAAAAGAAAATTCAGAGAGTTTTACTTGATATGAATATCTTAATGAACAAGGAAAAGACTGCAGTCAGGGTGACTTCAAACCCAGAGTGATATGAAGTTCAGAAGCATGACATTTCAGGAAGGCTTATAAAGTGAAAATGAGGAAGTTGTTTAGCCTTCACAATTATTGGTTATCACAGTGGAGTTTTCCAGATGGCAGGGATTGGTTAAAAGTGACTCCCATACCACTTTTGGAAAATGAGTTTAGTTTTATTTATAAACATCAGAGGCATTTATAAGAAATAACCTAAGTTAAGAGTTGCTTAAGTGATTTTGTCCGCTTGGGGGATCTTTAAGCCTGGTCTCCATTTTATTTTATTTTATCAATGTGAAAGAAAATACATCACATATGCTCAGAGTAGGTATATGAGTTTGAAGAGTGAGGGTCAATGAACAGGACTCAGTTAATAACTACTTAAAACAGAAGAATATTTATTGTTAACACAAAGTCTGGAGGTAGGCTCTAATAGTATTCATTCAACTGCACAACTCTATCATAAATGATCAAAGTTTTTTTTAAGTCATCTATTATGTTGCTCTTAGCATATTACTTTTAGCCTTCAAATTCTTGTTTCATGGTTGCAAAATAGCTGCTGCAGCACCAAGCTTTATATACTCACAGGACTGCATTCACACAAGGAAGTAAAATGGATGTTAGCAAAAGAGGATTTTCCCTAAAATGCATTTCTCTTTTCAGGGAGTAAAATGTTACCTGACCCCTACAAAGACTTCCCCTGCATCTCATAGGCCAGAACTGGGTCATGCTTAAACATGGAAAGAATAATGGTATTATTATGCTAATTTTATACTAATCATGAGTCATCTCCTGAGGCTGGGCATTTTGTCACTTATAATATGGTTTATTTTAGATGATAAAAAATAGAAATGACCATTGAATAGGTAATCAACAGTATCTCCCAATAAGAATTATCACTGAAAAGCAGACTTACAGTTGATTTTTACTTATTGTCTCTTTATGTATATTTTGAAATGTTATACAATGAGCATGTATTATTTTATAATAAAAAGGTTTTTTCTTAAAGAAAATGCCTCAAAATATTATAAAGCTCCTAAAGAATTTTTCAGTCTGATGACAAATACATGAATTAACTGGCCCAAGAGCCCTCCCTCATGAGCCACAAAAACATAATACAATAAATTTGCAAAAACCTATTATGGCTGTGCTGCTATTTATGACCTCAAATCAAATTGACCTGCTCAATATGATTTAGGTTATAGCTAGGGGAAATGTTTGTCCTGCTAAATTTAAGGAACAATGAAAAGGACAGGGTAAATCTGAATCTAAACCTAGTCGGGCACAAGCAGTGTTTATATCAACAGAGACCCCCAGTTCATGTAGATTACTTCTCACCCGGCCGCTTATTCCCTCCTTTGGTGGCTGATACCTCTGGGTTCCAGATTTCCCAGGCAATGTAGCCAATTTTTAAGTCTAATAAATATTTTAAAATATAGCCTTAAGGAAAAATAGAAAGAGAAAATCCCAGGACAGAATTTCACAGCAGTTTTAAAGCAGGACTTTGATTCTAGCTCCCTGATCTTTTCTGCCTTTGAAATAATGAATTTGTTATTACCAAGAGAAGGGAGAAGCTACAAAGGCAATTAAGAGCTCATTTTGAAAAGATCCATTAAAGTTTCTCATTACAATGTCAAATAAAATTAGAGATATGGTGGTATTTATATTTTTAAATTTAGATAACACAGCATACATAAATATTAGCATGCATGTTCTGCCAGGGTTAATATCTCCCTGCTCCTTAAATTCATCTGTATATTACTGCTGAATGTAAATTCTTAGTTGCAAATGTGATTGAAAACCAATGTAAGGCAGTCTAAATTTTAGAAAGACTACTTTCTAAATTTTACTTTTTACTATTTTACAGTGGACTGTTCTTTCAGAAAGATTTTAAAAATGGAAAAGCTTTGTATTAGCAAATAGTGTCAATCCACTATTAAGAAAGCAAATGATTTAAATGTATATCATTAATTTAAAAATATACAGAGTACTACTCACCAAATTGTTTACCTCTAAGAAGGGGTGTAGATTAAAGAGCAACTACCGTTTTACTCTATATTCTGTATTATTTGAGCTTTCACAATAATATACGTTCATGTATACTATTGAAATTGAAAGTCAATAACATTTTTTAAAATTTATTTTATTAAAGTTTAGTTGATTTACAATGTTGTGTTAGTTTCTGGTGTAACATCAAAGTGATTCAGTTATACACACATATACATTCTTTTTCATACTCTCTTCCATTATGGTTTATCACAGGATATTGAATATAGTTCCCTGTGCTATACAGTAGGACCTTGTTGTTTATCCGTTCTATATTATACTAGTTTGCATCTGCTAATCCCAAACTCCCAGTCCATCCCTTCCCCACCCCGCCTTGGCGACCGCATATCTGTTCTCTATGTCTGCAAGTCTGTTTCTGTTTTATAGATAAGTTCATTTGTGTCATATTTTAGATTCCACATGTAAGTGATATCATAGTATTTGTTTTTCTCTTTCTGATTTACTTCACTTAGTATGATAATCTCTAGGTCCATCCATGTTGCTGCAAATGGTATTATTTCACTTATTTTTTATGGCTGAGTAGTATTCCATTGTATATATGTACCACATCTTCTTTATCCACTCATCTATTGATGAACATTTGGATTGTTTCCATGTCTTGACTATTGTAAATAGTGCTGCAATGAGTATTAGCGTGCGTGCATCTTTTCAAATTATAGTTTTGTTTAGATATATGTCCAGGAGTGGGATTGCTGGATCATATGGTAGCTCTATTTTTAGTTTTTTGAGGAAATTCCATACTGTTTTCCATAGTAGCTGAAACAATTTACATTCTCACCAACAGTGTAAGAGGGTTACCTTTTCTCTGCACCCTCTGCAGGATTTGGAAAGTGAATAACATTTTTAAAAGAGAGTGTTAAATGTAGCTGTATTTCACTTTCTACAGTTACATAGCATATATTTCATTCCAGACTTTTCAAGCTGTGGTACTAGCAGTGTGTCAGAAAACTCTCTAGGCAAAAAATAAACTTGGTGGATTTACTCTCTAGTTAATCATTTAAAGCCTTATTTTTATGTTAAAGTAAATAGGATGCAAAATTTCCTTAAATTATTAATGTAAATCATGAGGCCTCAATCAATGTCATATTTGCTGTGAGCCACTTAGGGCTCTAGTTTATAGGGAAACTTGAGAAGTACCAAGGTTTGTTTTAAGAGCCGAAAAGTGAACTTTGGAGAAGCTTAATGACTTGTGTAAGTCATAGCTACTCATTTCCATTGTTAAAGAAAAATTATCCTGACATGTGTTAAAAACAGTAAAGAAGGGCTTCCCTGGTGGTACAGTGGTTAAGAATCCACCTGCCAATGCAGAGATCACAGGTTTGAGCCCTGCTCCGGGAAGATCCCACATGCCATGGAGCAGCTAAGCCCGAGTGCCACAGCTACTGAGCCTGCACTCTAGAGCCCGCAAGCCACAACTGCTGAAGCCTGTGCACCTAGAGCCTGTGCTCTGCAACAAGAGAAGCCACTGCAATGAGAAGCCCACGCACTGCAATGAAGAGTAGCCCCCACTCGCTGCAACTAGAGAAAAGCCCGCTTAGCAACGAAGACCCAGTGCAGCCAAAAATAAATAAATTAATTAAAAAAAAAAAAACGGTAAGGAAGACTTTATGCAAGACTAGTGCAATAGGGAGAGAGAGTGATCCCAACTCTGAATATAGCACAGACAGGGATTTATAGCCAAAGTGAGAAGGTCAGTAGATTGAAAATTACTCAGAGAAGATTTCAAGGATAGGAGAACTCTCGCTAAACTGGCTTAGCAGGATTTTTGCTAAAGGCAGGCCAAGGTGGAGGCCTAGTAGAGAAGAGTGCTCAGAGGAGCCTGACTAAAGTTTAGTCAAGGAGGGAGGCTTTATCACTGTGGGCTCTATTTTCTATTTTGTTTGGCTCTTTTCTTCCAACGAATAGCATCTGTCACCAAGAGTTTGCTCTGGCTAATTGGCAAAACCAGTCTTTGGTGGGGAGAATGAAAGTGGTAAGGTATGGCAGAGTTTTGAATAGTTTCATGGACTTTGGAAGATTTTCTAACAAAACAAAGAAATAAAATATATGCTCTGATTTTTAAAGTATTTATAGGAAAACAGAAGCATGCTGCCCACGAAATGGTTAAAAAGACTTTTTTAAAAAAATGATTGTCCTTACGTGTCTGTAAGGAAATTATATGAGTTTTGACCTCAATCCATCCACTTCCTACCCAAACAGAAAGCATGAAATGCTACATCTCCTAAAAATGGTAGAGCTTTGCTTTAATTCCTCCTCTCTCAACTTTACAAATTCCAAGAGGCCAAAGAAAACATATTATTTTGAAAGCGTAGTTCATTTCTCAAAGATGTTATTATTTCCCTCATCACACAGTATGAGGTTTCATGCGGTAGCCCATGTAATTTTTACAGCTAAACACATGGTCCAAGGACAAAACACTCATGGTCTGTGAAAAGCAGAGAGACTCAACAGAATGGCAGCCACTGGTTCACTTAAGTGGGCTGATCCTGTTTTTCTTATATATCTGGGAAATTGTATGAAAGAGTCTTATTCATGATTTAAATATCCTGGGGCACTATTCTTCATAGAAACAAAGAGAAAAAAATAAGTTAATGTAAGGTTTATTATCTTTAAAAAGATTTAGTGTTAAAATTCTGATTGCCAATTTGCACCATATTTATGTTTAGTTATGGAAAGTTTCAATTGTCTCTTTATGCACCTTGGCTTCTGGCCGTAGGCGGAAGAGATGCTGGGATTTGAATTTGGGCCAAGAAAAGCTAAAGAGGCTAGGAGGCACTTACAGATGGAGATAATTAGCATATTAAAAATAGGCCAGCCAGATTTTTTTTTTAAATCAGGAAGTAGAGGGGTAAACGTTCTGTCTGGCAAGACTATAGAAGCTGTGTGGACAGAGGATGTGTGATTCAAAGTCTGGTATGAGAATGGTATTTTACTTGAACCAGGCTTCAAAAGACTGGAGCAGGAGTTCCTTTTACTGGAAACCATGGAGTTGGCGAGCTTTGTAGGGGCCTCCCTTGAAATTCTGCTCCAAGGCCACTGTTTTGAATTTTGTTTGAAAGTCTTAGAATAGGAGACCCTTGGTTTGAGAAGACACAGGATAAACATCGTGAACTCTATTGCTTTCTAATGCCTGGTAGCGGAAGTGGCATTTCTGATACCACCTCGCATTGAAAGGGGATTGTAGAGGAAGGCGGTAAGTGGAAACCACAGCCCTAGAACGAGACTGCTCAGGCTTCCAGGATCTATTTTGCCAGTCCTAAAGCAAAGGCTCGAGGCTGATCTGGATTCAGGCTCTATCAACGAGCTATGCTTAATTGCCAGATAATTCACTGCCGTTTCCTGAAGTTCTGATTCACAGAGTCAGCCCTTCAGATCCTATGTTCCACCCATTCTCTGAAGTTCACTGTTATTCAGAACAGAACAAGGGGTGTCTTTCTTGGAGCTGGGCTTCTCCATGGGTGGTATGGGCACTCATGACTAAATACAGAATTATGCGTGTGGGCCAGGGGGGTTTATAACAGTTACTAAAAATGAACAGTTCCTCAATTCTAATGGCTATCTGGAAGTATAGTTAGCTGTCTTCAGCTGAGTCTACTTACCATGGATTTTACAAACACAACATCTTAACAAGTACTCCTGTAAAGCTTCTTCTTCTTCTTTTTTTTTTTTTTTCCTACAGGTAGTTAAATACCACAAAAAAAGAGAAAAGAGAAAAAAAAAAAGAAAGAGAGAGATTTTGGAAATTCCATGAAAAGCTAAAAAATATAGAAGGGAAAATTATTAGTCTGAGATAATTTCATTGGTGACCTACTTAGAGGAAGAAGACCAAAAGACTCTTGTCTTTATTTCAGTGGGTTTGCTTCATTAGAGAGCGGGATCAGGGTGGGGGAAAGAGGAAGCCGTGCACTGCTTATTTTTAATATGTTTTATTTGACTTTATGTATGTGTTTCTAAATTTTCATAAAATTGAAAACTTTAAAAAATGGGAAATAACAACCCAAGAGTATAAATACAATTTTTATTTTGGTCTAGTTTCCTAAATGTGATGTATAATTCTCCTTAGTCCACTTCTCATATTAAAGACATAGTTCAGGGAGTTATATGAAAATGAGATATGGGCCTGTGGTGGATCAAATATTTGTGTTCCCCCCAAATTCATATGTAGAAACCCTAAGCCCCCTGTGATAGTATTTGGAGATGGAGCCTTTGGGAGGTCATTAGGGCTGGATGAGGTCATGAGGGTAGGGTCCTCATAATGGGATCAATGTCCTTACACGAAAAGACACCAGAGAACTTACTCTCTCTCATCACCATGTGAGGACAAAGCAGGAAGGCAGTCATCTATAAGCCAGGAAGAGAGGTCTCACAAGAACCCAACCATACTGGCACCCATGTGATCTTGGACTTCCAGTCTCTGGATTGTGAGAAAATAAATTTCTGTTGTTTAAGGTACCCAATCTCTGATATTTTGTTATAGCAGCCCATGTTGACTAAGACAGTCCCACAGAGATCTTGGGATTCATTTGACCATGAAATATGTCATAATATTAGCCATCCCAAAATGTATTTCTTTCAGAACTGTATACATTTTAGCAAAGGAAAACACCAAAGAACATTAGAAAAGCATTATTATCTCAATACCTATTGGATAGCTTACTTCTTAAATAGCATTTAAAATGACTGTCACCGTCTTGTTTTGTTTTTAATTACCACAAGGAATATGGCACTCTGCTGTGTTCTTGGCTACATTACAGTGTTTGGTTACAAGTGCCCCTTAGCAGTGGTCAGAATAGCTTTGGCCAGTAATGGGGTACACATTCTTGCTTCATTAGGTGATCTTATGACAAAAAGATAGCAGTATTTTCAAATGTAAACTAGTCTGCCCGTTAATTGTCTTATAGTATCAAGGTTTATAAGAAATGATTTACACAGGAGAAAACACTGGCTTGGTTTTGTAAACTACTGAAAACTGTGAAACTTGGAACTTGGTTTTGCTTGTATTTAAAGTGCTTTTAACTCTTCATTTTTCATTTGAATACTGAAGTTTGACCTGATGTAGAGTGTGTGGAAATTAATATTATAAACTTAAAATTAATTTAACCTTGGTTAATATTTTAAGAAGCACAGATCACAAATCCCAAAGATAATTAATGAGAAAACTTGAAAGGAAATATGAGAATTCAAAGCAGTGGCCATGACACTGGAGTCAGGATAAAAGAATGGATAATATTAAATTACAAGTTACCATAAAGTTATAAACAACATAAAAAGCACTAGTAGGTGGATGTAAGGGTCAGTTTCAATAAAATTTATTTAACCTATGTATCTTGTCATCCTGAAATGACTTTCTACCTAGCTTGCTTACTAAGAAGGATGCAGGGTAACAGCTCCTCCTTGCGGGTGTCTATGTAGGGGCAGGCTTGAACCTCAGCTTATGTGAGTGAGTCTGTGCAGAACATCTCATGATCCTCCTGTGACGGGAGAGGATGGGAATCTGTGAGGAGTGTCTCTGAGGCCACCTCCCACTCACCTCCCTAGATCCCCTGTAGACTGTCAGGACAGAGGGAAATTTTCTCTAGACTCTCCTTTTCAGGGTTTGAACAAATGAAATGATTTTGCCACAAATCCAGTTTTTAAAACACCATAGAGGGCTTCCCTGGTGGCGCAGTGGTTGAGAGTCCGCCTGCCGATGCAGGGGACACAGGTTCGTGCCCCGGTTCGGGAAGATCCCACATGCCGCGGAGCGGCTGGGCCCGTGAGCCATGGCCGCTGAGGCTACGCGTCTGGGACCTGTGCTCCGCAACGGGAGAGGCCACAGCAGTGAGAAGCCGCATACTGCAAAAAAAAAAAAAAAAACCCACCATAGAAATTCTCATTCTTTCACATGCCTGCTTGACTAAACAGACTTTGAGTTGGACATGTTTTGGATAGTAAAAGGAAACAATTGATGACACAAGAATCTCATCTTTACAGGTTGATGCATTTTTTTGCTGTGGATAGTGTGGCAGATGAAAAATAGTTACAAAAACTGCAAGTTGGTTAACCCAAGTCTATTTGATTCTTTTTTAAAAATTTACTTTATTGAAGTATAGTTGATTTACAATGATTTACAGTGTTGTGTTTATTTTGCTGTACAGCAAAGTGATTCAGTTATATATCATATATATAATATATTCTTTTTCACATTCTTTTCCATTATGGTTTATCACGGGATACTGAATATAGTTCCCTGTGCTATACAGTAGGACCCTGTTGTTTATCCATTCAATATATAATAGTTTGCATCTGCTGATCCCAAACTCCCAATCCATCTCTCCTCCATCCCCCGCCTTGACAACCATAGGTCTGTTCTCTCTATATATGTTTGTTCTGTTTCATAGATAAGTTCATTTGTGCCATCTTTTAGATTCCACATATAAGTGATATCGTATGGTATTTGTCTTTCTCTTTCTGACTTACTTCACTTAGAATGATAATCTCTAGGTCCATCCATGCTGCTGAAAATGGCATTATTTCATTCTTTTTTATGGCTGAGTAATATTCCATTGTATATATGTACTACATCTTCTTTATCCATTCATCTGTTGATGGACATTTAGGTTGTTTCCATATCTTGGCTATTGTGAATAGTGCTGCTATGAACATAGGGGTGCATCTTTCTTTTCATATTATAGTTTTGTCTGGTTATATGCCAAGGAGTGGAATTGCTGGATCATATGGCAACTCTATTTTTAGTCTTTTGAGGAATCTCCATACAGTTTTCCACAGTGGCTGCACCAATTTACATTCCCACCAACAGTGTAAGAGGGTTCCCTTTTCTCCATACACTCTCCACCATTTGTTATTTGTAGACTTTTTAATGATGGCCATTCTGACCGGTGTGAGGTGGTACCTCATTGTAGTTTTGATTTGCATTTCTCTAATAATTAGTGACGATAAGCAGCCTTTCATGTGCTTCTTGGCCATTTGTATGTCTTCTTTGGAGAAATGTCTACTTAGGTCTTCTGCCCATTTTTGGATTGGGTTGTTTGTTTTTTGTTATTAAGTTGTATGAGCTGTTTGTATATTTAGCCCTTATTAGTCACATCATTTGCAAATATTTTCTCCCAGTCAGTAGGTTGTCTTCTCATTTTGTCTATGGTTTCCTTTGCTGTGCAAAAGCTTATAAGTTTGATTAGGTCCAATTTGCTTATATTTGCTTTTATTTCTATTGCTTTCGGGGAGTGACCTAAGAAAACATTGGTATGATTTATGTCAGAGAATGTTTTGCCTATGTTCTCTTTTAGGATTTTTATGGTGTCGTGTCTTATATTAAGTCGTTAAGCCATTTTGAGTTTATTATTGTGTATGGTGTGAGGGTGTGTTCTAACTTCATTGATTTGCATGCAGCTATCCAACTTTCCCAATACCCCTTGCTGAACAGACTGTCTTTTCCCCATTGTATATCCTTGCATCCTTTGTTGAAGATTAATTGACTGTAGGTGTGTGGGTTTATTTCTGGGCTATTTTATTCCATTTGTGCATATCTCTGTTTTTGTGCCAATACCTTGTTGTTTTGATTTCTGTAGCTTTGTACTATTGTCTCAAGTCTGGGAGGGTTATGGCCCCTGCTTTGTTCTTTTTCCTCAAGATTACTTTGGCAATTCTGGGCCTTTGAGGTTCTATATAAATTTTAGAATTATTTGTTCTAGTTCTGTGAAAAATGTCATGGGTAATTTGATAGGGATCACATTAACTCTGTAGATTGCTTTGGGTAGTATGGCATTTTTACTATATTAATTCTTCCGGTCCAAAGCATGGGATATCTTTCCATTTCTTTGAATCATCTTCAATTTCCTTTATTAATGTTTTATAGTTCTCAGCATATAAGTCTTTCACCTCCTTGCTCTGGTTTATTCCTAAGTATTTTATATGTCTTGATTCAATTTTAAAAAGGATTTTTTTACCTTCCTTTTCTGATATTTCATTGTTAGTGTAAAGAAAGAAAAGAGAAGTAAGTAAAGACCTGGGAATACAAGAGATAGATAAATTTGGGATTAATGAGCCAGGATTACAATAATAATAATAGTTAATACTTAGCAAATGCTTATCTAACACTAGCATTTGCTAAAACTGTTATGCCCATTATCTCATTTAATAGAGAGGTAAAGTAATCATCTCAAGCCTGCACAAATATGTATTACACTTGGAGACAGATGTTGAGGCTCGATTCTCTGCCTCTAGGGCCAATGGCCTGCTGTTTTTAACTATGCACATGTTCATAATCTGGTGCCTTAAAATCTGCTAAACTGATGGCCTGATTTAAATTGTTCAAGGGATCCACAGTGATTGCTGTTAAGTGCAATTAACCAAGGAGAATTTGTTTTCACAAGTAACCAATTAACTCAAATGAATCATGAAGTGACTTGTCACTGGCAGAGTGCAGAGACCCCAGCTCCCGGGTGCGCACAAGGGCTGGAGGGCCATATCCTTGGGCTCTTCCCTCTTAAGGGTCTGTACTTTCTGAAGGGGAAGGAAATGCTGGGATGAGGACTGCTGCCATTGTAGGGGCAGAGAGCAAGCCCATCAGCTGCGAAGAGCAGATCTAATGGTGAGGGCGGTGGCCCAAGATAATGAAAGAAACCCTGAGAGAAAAGCAGCAGGAAAGAAATGATCTGGAAGCTGGGACAGGAAAGTGCTAGTGCCCTTGCAAGAAAGAAATCCATCAGCATGAAGCAAAAACTGAAGAACCTCTGGGAAATAGAGAAAATGCTGCAGAAGTCAAGGATATCTTCTATTTTCTTCCCCCCACATCTCCAGGTAACTGTTACGAGCACACTGTATGGGATGAGATGGTGGAGCGCTGGCCTTCTACCTTTAGTAGAGCTAGTTCACCCTCTGCCCCTGGATGAAAATGAAAACATTTGGTCACTACAGTTACTGTTAGTTACTAATTAGTCCTACTTCAGTTAAAATGTTCAGTTTCATATAGCAATTGAAATTCAGAAAGTGGTTAAAAATTGATGCCTCTCCCCACCCCTGGGGTCTGGTCAGATTCTTCTCTCTTCTTACCCCAAATTTCTATTCTTCCTCCCACTTCACTGGTCCAAGGGTGACCTCTGGCCCTTGCAGGGATGGAGCTGGAGAGAAGAGGAGAGTTAAGGGGAACAAAAGTTGTCTGGGCCTGGCTGCTCTATGCTACCTGGTTACTTAATGCTCTTCTTAGCCCTTAGCAATCTAGCACTACCTCCCTCCAACTTCTCTCTGCAACACTCTTGGAAAGGATCTAGGATGCCTCCAAGGCCAAGTTTTCTCACCATGGTCCACATCACACCCACAGGAAACACTCACCACTTGTCAGCCCCAGCAAGCTCCAGGAGTGCCAGTGGGTCCTTCAGCTTGGCTGTCACAGATACCTGGCCAATCTATCACCCCGGAGATTTCTCAGGGGAGAGTCAGATACAAGTCCACTGTGTCCTTCAAATTTGGGGACACATAGCAGACTCTCCTGGTGGTTTAGTTAAAGATCTGGCTTAAGGAAAGGGGCAGGCATCCCTCAGAACTTGCCCTTGCAGAGGGCGTGGACTGTCAGTACAGCTCTCTAAAGACATCCTCCTAAGAAGTTGTATTTCAATCTCCTTCTCTACCCTTTTATTTTCCTGATAAGCACAAGGAGTGTTAAGGATTATCTACTAGTTCTCAGTCTCTTCAGTGCCAATCCAGCACTTCATTTAGAATAGGTATCTGTTGTTTTGCAATCAAAACTTCCATTCCACCATCCTGTTACAAAGTATTGCTTATGTTGTATATTTGGTATTTTCCATTTTTACACATAACCCAAGTTTTCCAGGCCTCACCAAATTGGGAGTATAAAATAATTTGCAGGCTATTTTTATGCCCAAATTATGATGGTAAAAGTTCCAACTGGTTTGATGCTAGTAATTTGTGCATCTCCAAGTGTTCCCAAGTTATTTTGGGGAGTTCACCGAAAGGATGCCACTCACATACCCACAAGCCAGTCTGTAACTGCGTGGTGTCTGCTTTTTCCTTCCTTTCCTACCCTGACTTATAATTTTCCACATTCTCTGTCTGCAGGTTTGAGGAGTGTCAAATCATTGCTGGCTTCCAAAGGGAGGTGGGGGCAATGGCCTTCTCTCCAGTTGCGTGCCACATTTGGTCCACAGGACTCTAAAATGTCTCTTCTTTCCCAGAAATTAACTTTTGGCCATCTCATATGTCCCATCAATCCTCTAAATCACTCCTAAAAAAAATAGTGCCATTATTTTTGTGAATGTCACTTTTCTGACCTTGAGCGTATAACCCAGTCTAAGGTTATAAAATAATAACTCCCATCCTTAGCTTCCCACCAGCCACAGGCACCAACACTCCCAAATTCCTTCCTCTCTTCTCTCCTGCCCAAGGAAAGTAGAAGCCTCCATGCTTAGTAGTGCATGGAAGGGAAGGGGAGGTGGAAGACTCACCAGTAACTTACGGGCCCATGTCTGCTGGCTAAGGATGTCCAATATTATCTTTCTCATACTTTCAAATTCAAGAACCACTCAGAAAAAAGTAAAGCAGATGACAACGTATATAGTCTGCTACTAATGGAGGGGAACATATAAATATGTACAAATATAAATACAAAGAATATCTCCAGAAGAACCCACAAGAGACTAATAACGGTGGTTGCCTCCACGGTGGGAACTTGGTTACTGGGGATCAGAAGAGAAGACTTACTTCTCACCCTATTTCATTTTGTACCTTTTGAATATTTTACATGTGTATGTCTTCCTTATTCAAAATGAAGTTTTCAAACTCTGCCCCTTTCTGAAACTGGGTGGGCTTTTGTGACTGCTGTATCTAATCAAGTATGACAGAAATGATACTCTGTGACTTCTGAAACTGTCATAAAAGATGAAACAACTAAAAAAATATAAAGTTTTCAAGAATACTTATAAAAATATTTTCCTTCAATTACAAATAATTTTTAAAATTATAGCCTGAATATTTTTAATAGCTCTGTTGAAAAAAGATATGCAATGAAAACAAAAGGTTAAAATTTTTCCTTTTTCTGTGTGTGATTACATTTGTCAAAGCAAAAAGTCTTTTCTAAAAAGCACTGCTCTACAGTTTTCCCTTTTCCAGTGTTCTAACAAAATATAAACTCTTTTGGTTTAAGTCTCCATGTCACTGAGGAATTTAGACAGTGACAAATTGCAAACAGTAGCTGACTCATTTACTTGTTCTTGGTATTCTGTGTAATATGGATTCAACATCCCCTGCTGAATCCTGCTAACGTCCTTTCAAATGAACAAATATCAAAAGTTTCAAAACAAGCAGAGACTTCAGTATTATTATCCCATACATTTTTAATTGAGCAATTCTAAATTTATGTATAGTGTATCTAGAATGGGTTTATACTTCCAATGAATAAATGTATCACTTGTGATTTTTCTCTCGGCCTCTGTCTACACAGTAGTACAAAAAGGGTTTTATAAGGAAAAATGGAGACCATGATTTGTTGCCTCTATGATACTCAAATGTTTTTCCTGACAACAAAATGTAACCTAGTTTTCCCAGATCCATACCAATTGGAAGGGAGAGGAGGAGATAAGGACAGTGATTAGGGGAACGAGATACACAATCAAAGTGTGTGGATGATAATAAGACTCAGTAACAAAATCCTCTTAATTCCAATAAGGTCCTGAGGGTTAACAGGTTTTCTTTGAGACCACTTCTTTCCCACTGACTCTTTCTCCTCAACTTGGGAATATGTTCAAGTCTCTTCCACCTTAAACTCTCTCTATTCTCACACACACACACACAAACACACACACACCCATACAACACTCCCAGAGAGACACACAGGCCCAGATATACACACAGATACATACAGACATAGCCATGCATACGGATAGACAGACAAAGGCTCACACACATTGTCATACACACACGTACACAGAAGCACATCACCCAGAGTTACCGTCTCACAAACACATACACCATTTCTAGGTGCTCTGTTCCCCGGTTCGTGCCTCTTACTCTTTTGGGGTGAAAGTCAAGCCTTTAAGAAAGGATCTACACTTGCTACTCCCATTTCTCATCTCCCTGTCCTTCCTTCTCCCTCTGCAATCTGCTCCCAGCTCCCCCATGTCATTAAATCACTTTGTCTTAGGTCACCATTGATTTTCCAATGGCCAAACCCCATGAACACATTTTAGTCCTTAGCTTCCGCGACCTCTCCTAGCATCTGACTCTGTTTAATAATCCCTTGTTGAAACACACTTGTCAGTTGAGTTTCATGGAGCTACTTCATCCTAGTTTTCCTCTTATCTTTCTGACTACTCCTCACTTATTCAATAATTTTATTATTTTTAAATTATTATCTGTTTCATGTATGTTATATATCAGGAACCACAGCTGCTTCTTTCACAGAGTTTACTGACAAGTGGGGAAGAAAGGCAATAAAATCAACAATTATTATAAAAAATCATAAATGCCATGACTGGAGAGCAGGACGGGGAGAGGTGGCAGGGGCATCTAGACCTCCTACACTGTTGAAAACAGTGGCTTCCCAGAGAAGTGATATGTAAGCATGAGTAGGGGTCACCCACAGGTAAGTGTGTTCCAGACAGAGAGAAGAGAGTAGGCAGAGGTCTGAAGGTAAGAGAGAACCATCATTCATTTGAGGGACTAAAACAATTTCACTATAGCTGGAACACAGATATTAACTATTGTTACTGAGGCTACTTGGTGCCCAGCTCTAGATTAAATGCTTTTACATAGTACCCCTCATTCAATCCAAATGTTGCCATGCAATAGTTATTTTTTTGTTTTGTCTTTATCTTTTTAAAAAATTTTTATTGAAATATACTTGATTTACAATATTGTATTAGTTTCAGATGTACAGCAAAGTGATTCAGTTATACATATATATATAGATATGTATATTCTTTTTTTACATTCTCTTCCATTATAGGTTATTATAAGATATTGAATACAGTTTCTGATGCTATACAATAGGTTCTTGTTGTTTGTCTGTTTTATATATAGTAGTGGGTATATTTTATAAACTCCTAATTTATCCCTCCCCAACCTTTCCCCTTTAGAAACCATAAGTTTGTTTTCTATTTCCGTGGGTCTATTTCTGTTTTGTAAATAAGTTCATTTGTATTCTATTTTTAGATTCCACATATAAGCAATATCACATGATATTTGTCTTTGTCTGTCTGTCTTACTTCACTTAGTATGATAATCTCTAGGTCCATCCATGATGCTGTAAATGGCATCATTTCATTCTTTTTTATGGCTGAGGAATATTCCATTGTGTATATATACCATATCTTCTTTATCCATTCATCTGTTGATGGACACTGAGGTTGCTTCCATGTCCTGGCTATTGTAAATAGAGCTGCAATGAACATTGGGATACATGTATCTTTTTGAATTATGGTTTTCTCCAGAGGTATGCCCAGGAGTGGGATTGCTGAATCATATGGTAGCTCTATTTTTAGATTTTAAGGACCTCCACACTCCATAGTGGCTGTACCAATTTACATTCCCATCAACAGTGTATGAGGGTTCCCTTTTCTCCACACCCTCTCCAACATTTATTGTTTGTAGATTTTTTGATGATGGCCATTCTGACTGGTGTGAGGTGATGCCTCATTGCAGTTTTGATCTGTATTTCTCTAATAATTAGCAATGTTGAACATCTTTTCATGTACCTTTTGGCATCTGTATGTCTTCTTTGGAGAATTGTCTATTTAGATCTGCCCACTTTTTGACTGGGTTTTTGGTTTTTTTGATATTGAGCTGTATCAGCTGTTTGTATATTTTGGAGATTAACCCCTTGTCAGTCTCATTGTTTGCAAATATTTTCTCCCATTCTGCATGGTGTCTTTTTGTTTTGTTTATGGTTTCCTTTGCTATGCAAAAGATTAGGTCCCATTTGTTTATTTTTGTTTTTATTTCCATTATTCTAGGAGATAGATCCAAAAAAATATTGCTGCGATTTATGTCAAAGAGTGTTCTGCCTATGTTTTCCTCTAGGAGTTTTATAATATCTGGTTTTACATTTAGGTATTTAATCCATTTTGAGTTTACTTTTGTGTATCATATTACAAAATGCTCTAATTTCATTCTTTTACATGTGGCTGTCATCAATATACATTTCTTAAATAGAGTAAGAACTTAACTGTAATTTTACAGAGAAATATACTCCTGCATAGTAAAGGACTGTGTGTGCTTGTGAGAAGTTGGACTGTGGGAAGGTTGTGCAGTGAGAATGCTGGATAATTATTGTTATTCCTATTTTTACAGAAAATAATAATTATAGCTAGTGTATAAGTGCTTATAGTCTATTGATTATTGTTGTAAGTGCTTGATAATGTCTTAATCCACTGAATCTTCATTGCAACTCTATATTACATATGTGAATATGTATAATATTATATATTACTTATACAGCATATAATATATACATATTTTATAATATATTATAGATATTATAAATACTATTGCTATCCCAATTTTACCAGATCATGAAGCTTGCCAAAGGCCAGCCCAGGCAATCTGTACTTTTGCAGGAGTTAGAGAATAAGTAAAAGATAAGGATGAGATTGGAGAAGTGTGTTAGTGATGGAGCTCCAAGGTCAGGAGGCAGGGAGGAAGAGCAAGAAGAATGGGCCAAGAGAATGCTGGAGGGGATGGACGTACAGAGGAACTATCATCTTGGGGAAAGATCAACAAGGGATGCAAGGGACATTGGCTTCACTAAACCCATAGTTTCCCCTCTAAGCTAAGTCTTTATACTCATCACTTTATAGTTCACCGGTAAAGCTGATTTTTCACAGCTAAAGCTGATTGAAAAACAGCAACCCCAATTTCTTGAACAATTCTGTATAAGGTATGAATAGGCAAATAAGATGTCTTCACTCCTAAGAAATAGAATCCTTGACAGACCCACTAACATGATTGAATTTCTCATTGGGAAAACAATCTTTTCTCTACAACCTAACTTTCAGAGTAATAACAGTACAATTATAAATGAGCACCTAATACATACCCAAACAAAATCGCATGCCTTATATGCATTATCTTATTTAACCTTCAGTATAAGGTATGTATGATTATCTTCCTTCGTCAGAGGGGGAAACTAAGGTCTAGAGGTATTAAATAACTTGTAGCCTATTACAGGGGTCCCCAGTCCCCGGTCTGTGGCCTGTTAGGAACCGGGCCACACAGCAGGAGGTGAGCGGTGGGCGAGCGAGCGAAGCTTCACCTGTATTTACAGCCGCTCCCCATCGCTCGCGTTACCACCTGAGCTCCGCCTCCTGTCAGATCAGATCAATGGCGGCATTAGCTTCTCATAGGAGCACAAACCCTGCTGTGAACTGCGCTTGCGAGGGATCTAGGTTGTGTGCTCCTTATGAGAATCTAAAGCCTGATGATCTGAGATGGAGCTAAGGTGGTCCCATCATTCCCAGATGGGCCCATCTAGTTGCAGGAAAACAAGCTCAGGGCTCCCACTGATTCTGCATTGTGGTGAGTTATGTAATTATATGTTACAATGTAATAATAATAGAAGTAAAGTGTACAATAAATGTAATGCACTTGAATCATCCCGAACCGCCCCCCCCCAACGCTGGTCCATGGAAGAATTGTCCTCCATGAAACCGGTCCCCGGTGCCAAAAAGGCTGGGGACCACAGGCCTATCAGATACGTTCAGGAGGCAGAATTGAACGTCTGAGTCCGAAGTCCATGCTTGTTCTACCCCACTATACTCCCTCTACCCCAACGCTGGTCCATGGAAGAATTGTCCTCCATGAAACCGGTCCCCGGTGCCAAAAAGGCTGGGGACCGCAGGCCTATCAGATACGTTCAGGAGGCAGAATTAAACCCTGAACGTCTGAGTCCGAAGTCCATGCTTGTTCTACCCCACTATACTCCCTCTAGGAAGAATGAATGAATCCCGGGTAACCTAGGCTGACCTGCTGAACTATCTAACTCACTCTGTTTTAGAGAGGTGGGGTCACTGTCTTCCTGCCCATATTATATAGTACCTTACCACACCCTCCCCTGCTGTAGCATGACAGACAAGACCCTTGCTACTTTATAAACCAGCCCCAAGGAGCCTTCCCCATTCATCTCTCACCACTTCTGTTTTTTTCTCTTTGTCCCCTTCACCCTTACCTCATTCCTACCACTATATTCCCAAAGAACATTTAATGTCATGGTCATGAAATTTTCTCGTGATAATGTTTTATTTTTCTTAAAGTCAAATAATATGCATATGATTCCAATCAGGGAGACCACATATATGTGCATAACAAAGACTAAAAGGATAGACAAAATATTATCAATAGTGATTTCAGGAAGGTTATATTATAGGTGGTTTTTATTTTCTTGTTTTTGATTTCTGGGTTTTCCCAGTGATCATCAAAAAAAAATGTATTTTAATAATAAAAATTGAACAAACTGTTTGCAATAGCTGTTACACCAATGTACCTTTCTTTCATAGCAGTTATCTAATTCTCTGCAATTTGCTATAAAATAGAAAATAAAGAGGAGGTAGTTGTACTCATAGCCATAATGTTAAGGTTGGATGCATTACAAGTATTATGTATATTACTATTTAAGGTAAAAAAATGAAAAGTGGATCCCTTTTCATGGAGGAGTAGCAGCTCCTCTGGCAGGCAACATATGCAGCCTCGGACTGAGCTGAAATCAGTCATTTCTTTCTACTTTCTAAGTTCTGCAGAGGTGAAAGCACAGTATGTATCTTAATGCTCTGTCTCCCAACAGGGGCTCTGGTAAGTTTATCTCAGCTGGAAGCATTTCTTTGCACATGTCTCAGAATCATAATGAAAATAGTCTCTCTTCTGAAAAATAAATGCATCAAATGTAGAGGTCATAAGTACAAAAGGGGAAAGAATGTTGTCATTAATCATCTTGACCCCAACCAATTGAATCCCTCTTACACTCATATCTTTTCTTCCTTCTTTCAACCTAATGCCATCTGGTTCAAAGATTTGGGGCTATTAGCTCCATTAAAAGTAATCTTAGGAACTTGTAATTTACATGCATCAAGGATTTTAACACCAGTGAGTTCTGTAAAATATCCTGCAAGAACCCACATTTCCAGAATACATTAAAAGACCAATGGTTTTGCTTTTCTTTCTGAATTTAGTTTTAACTATAGTTTCTCTCTCTCCCTATCTCTCCCTCAGATTGTCCTGAGCCTATACCTCAGGAGGCTGTTCATACATACCACTATCTCAACTGCTTTTACTACCCTCCCCCTAGTTTCCCATGAATTCTTTAAAAAAAGAATCTCAGATTCACAGAATTTTAGAAGGGACCTTAGGAGTCTCCATTCCGACAGCATCTTTTTTGTAGATGAGGACATTGTAGCCCACAGAGGTTAAGCGATCAGCTCAGAAATACAGAGATAATTTGCAGGAGGGGAGGGTCTCCTGATTCCAAGTTGGGTACTCCTTTCATTATACCACGCACTGTCTCCCATGAATCAGTAAATTCTTTCTAAGGCAAGGACTTCCCAAACAATGTGACAGCATCAGAACAAACTTTGCTCTCATGAAAGCCAAAGCCCTTTTGCCAAGACTCTCCAGGGTTCTCCTTAAATCTCACGGCCTCTATGACATTAATAACCATTTGTTTAAGGGCTACTGACTGCCTAGTTATTATGCATCATCTCCAACCTTCAAAACAACCTTCAAAGTATCTATCAAAATTCCCCATTTTGCTGATGAGGGAACTGAATCACTGAGAGAGTTAAGCAATTTGCCTAAGACCCTATAGCTGAACATAGTAGATCCAGGATTTGGACCCACGTCTTAAATGCTTTTTGCATGTGCTGGGTTGCTTCTCCTTCCGCGATACCAGATCTTAACTCCAAGGACAGATTTATCTATGCCACTTTTTAAAAGGCAGAACAAATATTTGTGGTTTGTAATAAAACATATCCATAGTATACTGCTCTTGCTTTTATTCATTCATTCATTCATTTGTTCAGTAGACAGACATTGGAAACACAGGCATTAATACAACACTCCAGAAAGAACTGTAAACTTACCATAGTATTCAGTAGCGCGATCAGATACTCACAGACTTTCATCACTTAATGCGCTTAATAGGTTGTTCTGGGGTGTACACTTAAGAAGAAAAAGTACTTAGAAAGGAATCTGAAGGTAGCAAAATAATTAGATGGTTGGAAAGCAAAGAACTACACAATGACGGGAATTATTTTGCCAGCTCAACAGAAAGCAACACGATAATAATTTTCTGGTGTATGGAAGGTTGTTATCCTGACCATGATGGCAGACCATTCTCCATTTCCAAATACAGTGAGACAAAAAGAAATATAACAAAACATGGAGGGTTTGGCTAAATGTATTCAATAGTCTGCTGGGCATGATTTTTAAATTTGGCTTAATTTATGGAAAACAGATCATAGAATCTCAAGAATGGTGGACTTTCTAACCACACAAGACTTTATAAATTGGTGGTTTACACATGATAAAGCTATGATTTTCTTTAAGTAAGGTCCATGTGAAGAGAAGAATGGGAAAAAATTGACATTAAAGTACCTGACATCTCCAAAATTCTATAGAATGAAGCATTTTAATATGCATTTAATATCCCCACCTAAAATTACTGTATTTATTCCTGCAGAAGGGCCAACCAATATTTCCATGACCACTAATATCTTGGTGGCCACAGCCCTGGCTCTCTTCTTTCTCTCTCATCTGCATGCAATTGGAGCAGGTGTTATGTGAAAAGTCCCCTTCTCCAATCTTCCCTGAGGCAGGAACCCTAAAGCTTTGTAAATATAAATCATGGGGCCCAGATAAAACTAAGGAGAGGAAGTGGGGAGGAAAAAAGAAAGGTCAGTAGTACATTTAGAAGGAGATTCCAGGGATGACACTTGAGCAGGCTTTACATCTCTTTTTTATTATTTTTTATTGACATACAGTTGATATATAATATTATATGTTACAGGTATATAATATAGTGATACAATTTTTAAAGGTTATACTCCATTTGTAGTTATTATAAAATATTGGTTTTATTCCCTGTGTTTTACAATATAACCTTACAAGGATATGCTACAGCTTATTTTATACATAATAGTTTGTAGGCTTTATAGCTTTTAAACTCTTGTGCAAGGTCAGTTGCTCTGCTGATTAGTACCTATTCATAGTGGTGTGAAGACAAATGAGTGTATTATATACAATATATATAATGCTTACAGTAATGTCTGGCATAGACTAAGCTGAATATTAACTATCATGACTACCATAATTATGACAGTCCTAATACTTGTCCTAGGTTGGATTTCCTAGAAGCAGCCGCTGAGATAAGGATTCCTGAACAAATGATTTATTGAGGATGTACTCCCCAGAGAAACCAATTAGGGAGGGAGGGAAGCAGAGCAAGGTAGCCAAAGAAGCCAAGCTCTAGTAGACTTCAAGCAAAGTCCCAGTTCCTGCCTGATCCTGTGCGGAGCTCCGGAGCATAAATGATACCTCAGCATTTGTCCTGCCTTGAGGCAAGAGAGTTGGGCTTTCATGCTCCCACACCATAGTCATCAGCTACTGGCTGCACTGGACACGTTTAGCTGTCTGCGCAAAGTAGCCCAGGGGCAGTCTCTGAAGGAGGTCACAGGGGCAAGCAGTTAGAAGCACAGCACACAGAAACTAGAGACTGACACCCAGCACAAGAAAAAGGAGCTCAGGGGATCTAGATGGAACACTGACAGTCTTCTCTCCAGTACTCCGGAGCTGTTGTACAGTCTCACCAGCATCCAGTGAGCCATTTTTACTACTTGATTTATATTCAGTCATTCCGGTAGTGTCCACGCAGTACATGTGTGCTCACTCAGACAACCTTGCTTCCCTAGCTCTGCTCCCTGACACCAGAAAACTTATGGACTATTTCTACCAAAAACATTGTTATTATGTTACGTGTAACTTTAAATAACAGTTGCTGCTCCTACAACTCAATAGCAATGAAACAAATAACCTGATTAGAAAATGGGCAAAAGACTTGAATAGACATTTCTCTAAAGAAGAGATACAAATGACCAATAGGTATATGAGAAGGTGCTCGACATCACTAATCCTCAGGGAGATGCAAATCAATACCACATTGAGATACTACTTCACACCTGTTAGAATGTCTATCATCAAAAGCCACAAAAGCTAACAAGTGTTGGCAAGGCTGTGGAGAAAAAAGAACGCTTGTACACTCTGATGGGAATATAAATTGGTGCAGGCGTTATGGCAAACAGTATGGAGGTTCCTCAGAAGCTTAAAAACAGAACAACCGTAAGATCCAGCAATCCCACTTCTGGGTATATTGCCAAAGGAATTGAGATCAGGATCGTGAAGAGATATCTGCACTCCCACGTTCTTTACAGCATTACTCACAATAACCAAGACATGGAAGCAACCTAAATGTCTATCTACAGATGAATGGATAAAGATGTGGTATAGGCCTACAATGGGCTATAATTTATCCTTTAAAAAGAAGGAAATCCTGCCATTTGCAACAACATGGGTAAACCTAGAGGGCATTACGCTAAGTGACATAAGCCAGACAAAGAAAGACAAATTCTTTACTATACCACTTACGTGAGGAATCTAAACTGGCCAAACTCCTCAAGGCAGAGAGTGGAATGGTGGTTGCCAGAAACTAGGGGAAGGAGGAAACTGGAAGGTATTAGTCAAAGGGTACAAATTTTGGTCATGCAAGATGAATAAGTCCTAGTCCATTGTATAGCATAGAGACTACAGTTAATAATATTGAATTGTATACTTAGAAATTTGCCAAGAAGGCAGATCTTATGTTAAGTTCTCATATCACTGAAAAATGATAATAATAGTAAAGGGGGGGGAGGAAATGTTTGGAGGTGATAGAGATGTTAATGGCATTGATTGTGTTGATGGTTTCAAAGATACATACTTATCTCCAAACTCATCAAGTTGCGTTGTACATGTGCAGCATGTCACTCATACCTTAATAAAATGGTTAAGAGAAATAACAGTTAGTCCTTTGGATAATCTCAGTTGTTGGAATCTCAGGGCAGGAACAGAATTAGAGGAGGAAAGGTAGGACACCTAACTGAGATATAGCTGTGACATGAGGCAGTGAAAAATCTCCTCTGGACAATGCCATGTACTCATGCCTTTCTGAGAGATACAGAAGGGGAGGGGACACTGAGTCTTGAAGAACATTCTTACCACCTCTCTACTCTATTTCGGTGTCCTTTCTGACATGAAAGTTTGCACAAAGGAAGGGCTTGGAGCCCAAGTGTCTCCGATATTGAAGACGTAGAAAAGCACACATTAGAAGCGGGGTAATAAGACAGCCACAGAGCCGTTATTGCTAATCCTTCCCTACACACGAAAGAAGAGTAATGACTGATTAAACTACAACAAAGCTAATTTTTCAGGTTCCAGATTCTATACACCTCCCAACTCTCAATCTACCACTCATTTATTTCACTGGTTTTACTTCTGATAAAATCGTTTCTCTTCAATAATTATATTCTGAAGAATGTTTGACTTTTCAAAATCAATTCTTAACTATCCCCAGAGCACCTGAAAAGTTGCCTATCTGATGAAAAAAACACTTTCATTTTTATGCTCCAAAAACTCAAAATTGGCCACAGTGAAATTTTATCAGACATTTTAAAAGAGGGGGAAAAAATCAGTTCTGGATTGAAAGTAAGAATAAGAAACTTAGAGCCCGTGGGGGACAAGAAACTTAGAATGAAAGTGCTTTCTCAACCAGAGCACTCCTGTTGAAACATGATAATAAAATGTTCACAGTTACGGAGGTGAAATCCTAACTGGCACAATCTGAACAAAAGAAAAAAACCTTTATATTTCTGGAAGCATATCTGTTTGCCCAGGCATTTAGGTCTGTCTTTAGACAAACACGTGTCACTTTTTATTGCTTATCAAATATTGAATTGGTTGGATTAAATCTTTGAGTTTGATCTTGCTGTACAAAACATGAGACCATTCTCCTAGACTTGAGTGAGCCCATGGATGAAAAGCATGTATAAATTGTTATTACACTCATCTTTCAATGGAGCTGAGCTAACTGACATGCACTAGCTAATCCATTTCCCCATTGTGCTTAAATTTTAACAAGAAACACATTGAAAGATTTAAAACCATCTGCAAGCTTAATTAGCATGAACTCTAAGGGATTGTTTTAATTCTATTGTCATACCAGAATGCTATTACAGTAAGTATTGTTTGAAATTAGTGAGCCATAGCTAGGGCTGAAGAGCAATTTTTGGTATTTTGGAAATTCTCCTTGCTCTAGTAGAATTTGACTTACAATAAAATTACAATTTGGTGTAAAGTTTGCTGTTTTCACTAGCCAAGAAACCATTTATTAAACAGCTACTATATTAAACTTACAGTGGCAGGTTAATATATCATAATCAGAGTACATTCAATTTTTTAAGGAATAATAGCATTTATTTGGCTGTTTTCACGTATTTAAAAGAATCTTTCTGAAATGGGGAGGGGAAAACTTAGGCTGTAGTTGAAAAGCTAAAACAAATATATAATATATGATGCAGTTGGAAATATATATGCCAATATTTCATAGCTGTATGTGATAAATGACAACTAGATGGCCAGATAATTTTTTTAAGTTCAGAAGAAGAGATCACATCATATTTAGTGGGAACAGTATCATCTTTTCTCTAGGAAATCCTTACCTATAGAGATGGAATTGACTGGGACTTTAAAGTGAATGACCAGAATGGTGGAGAGACTCCTCAGACTCCAGATAGATTTAGGCAATCCTGAAGCAGAGAAAAAGTGTGTTTTGTTTCCCAGAGTAAGAGTGAAAGCATGGTGTCAGAATAGCAGTCTCTAGGGATGATGAGTGTGGTACCCAAGGAAAGGCTCACAGAGTCTGCATAACCTAGGGTTGAGCAGGGAGGACAGAGATTTCTTGGCTCCTAAAAAAGCACAGAAGATGCAAAAGGCAAATCACAGACTCAAAGGCATCTAACTGGGGGATGAAGAGAATGCAGAGTTATTCACATAGTCCTATGAGGGAAGCTTCATAGGGATTGCAATTGTCTCAACATGTCAGGTATAAAGGCCAATGCCCAAAGACCAGGGTCAGTTACAACTCGGTGGTGACCATCACATGCCATAGGATGGTTGAAGGTCTGAGATTCCCTCACCTGGATGACACTTAAGCCTCCCATTACCCAGATCATTAGAAGGGTTAAGGGGAGAAAGAGAGGCAAAAATCAAGTTATGTCCTTGCACGGTGAGTTTTGTAGCTATAAATGCATGTTGGCTGGGCACAATTACACAATGATCTATTCAGTCATTCAACAGCATTCATTGTGCTAGAATTTTGGAACACTAATATCATCGGATGATAGCCACTATGTAAGTTCCAAGAAGCATAAACATTAATGAGAGAATGACCAACCCTGTCCTCAAGCTTGTTACAGCTAATAAAATAGAAAAGCATATAAAGAAATAATTGTGTTATAGAGTAATATGTGTTTTAGTGGTATGTAAGCATAGCTTCTCAGAGGGTGTATATAGGAGAGTCTCACTGTGGAAGACATGTGGAGTTGTTTTTTTTGATTGTTTTTGGGTTTTTTTTTTTTGCGGTACGCGGGCCTCTCACTGTTGTGGACTCTCCCGTTGCGGAGCACAGGCTCCGGACGCGCAGGCTTAGCAGCCGTGGCTCATGGGCCTAGCCGCTCCGCGGCATGTGGGGTCTTCCCGGACAGGGGCACGAACCCGTGTCGCCTGCATCGGCAGGCGGCCTCTCAACCACTGTGCCACCAGGGAAGCTCGTGGAGTTGGTTTTTTTAGGAGTTGAACAAGAGATGAAACATTTACCAGACAGAGGAAACAGCAAAGAGTAAACATATATATATATATATCAAAACATAGAGGTCAAAAAAACAATGTACAAAAAAAAAAAAAAATGTACAATTGATCCTTTTTAAAAAAATTTTATTTTATTTATTTATTTTTGGCTGGGTTGGGTCTTCATTGCTGCATGCAGGCTTTCTCTAGTTTCAGCGAGCGGGGACTACTCTTCATTGTGTGCGCAGGCCTCTCATTGCAGTGGCTTCTCTTGTTGCTGAGCACAGGCTCTAGGTGCGCGCGCGAGCTTCAATAGTTGTGGCTCGCGGGTCCTAGAGCGCAGGCTCAGCAGTTGTGGTGCAGGGGCCCAGGTGCTCCACGGCATGTGGGATTTTCCTGGACCAGGGATCAAACCCGTGTCCCCTGCATTGGCAGGTGAATTCTTAACCACTGTGCCACCAGGGAAGCCCACAGTTGACCCTTGAACAACACATGTTTGAACTGCACAGGTCCACTTACATGTGAAATTTTTTCAGTGAATACATTGGAAAAAGTTTTTGGAGATCTGAGACAGTTTGAAAAACCTCACAGATGAGCCTTGTAACCTGGAAATATCAAAAAAAAAGTAAGAAAAAAATATGTCATGAATACAATAAATATCTGTAGATACTGATCTATTTTTACATAGGCCTAAGTGACTGACATTTCATATAAAATTAATAACGTGTTAGTTTTCTTACTGTTTTGTAATTTTACTTTCAAAGAATTACATTACCACACAGTATGCCTCACTCGTATTTGGAGAAACGGTGTATCAGCCTATCATCACAGGTAACTGGTTTTTTAAAAAAATGTAACAATGCTGCCAATACTGTATTATCAATGTGACTGCAATACTGTATGCCATGAAGATTTTATAAAAATTCATTTGTTGGTGTATAGGCTAGGCTACCCTGAGGCAATCACATCGATTACACTAGGCTACCATAAAGCAGTCATACTGCTGCTTTTTCGTTATCAATGCATGAATTGTTATACCTGCAAAGAAATATGAATTTCTTTTTCACATTTTTCATTTTTGATGTCTAGTGTTAGTAATACATATAACATCTACAGCGTTTTGTATCATATATGACAATATCGGCGTAGGTACTGACAGACAATTCATCTTGTAAATAGGTGGCATAAACGTACAGTATTGATAAACGCAGTTCAGTATCGTAAATGTATTTTCTCTTATGACTTTCTTAATATTTTCTTCTCTCTCGCTTACTTTATTGTAAGAATACAGTGTATAATACATATACATACAAAATATGTGTTAATAGACTGTTCATGTTATCAGTAAGGCTTCCAGTCAACAGGAGGCTATTAGTAGTTAAGTTTTGGGGGAGTCAAAAGTTATATGTGGGGGCTTCCCTGGTGGCACAGTGGTTGAGAGTCCGCCTGCCGATGCAGGGGCATGGGTTCGTGCCCCGGTCCGGGAGGATCCCACATGCCGCGGAGCGGTTGGGCCCGTGAGCCATGGCCGCTGAGCCTGCGCGTCCGGAGCCTGTGCTCCGCAACGGGAGAGTCCACAACAGTGAGAGGCCCGCGTACCGCAAACAAACAAACAAAAAGTTATATGTGGATTTTCCACTGCTCACAGCTTACACCTAACCCCCACGTTGTTCAAGGGTCAACTGTAAATGGTTTAGAATGGATGGGGAGTAGACTTCAGCTGTGGAAAATAATATTGGAAACGTAGGCGCAGACCAAGGTTATGGAATTTCTTGCATATGTAAAGAGTTCATCCTTTGTTTTTTGTTTGTGTTTGGTTTTTTTTTTAATTAGGGAAATCCTAAAGAATTTTTAAGCAATTGCCAACTATCAAGTTTATGTCAGAGTATCTATTATTTTTAATTACTGATGGTCTTTTTTTTTTTAATTTATTTTTTTGGCTGTGTTGGGTCCTCGTTGCTGCATGCGGGCTTTCTCTAGTTGTGGCGAGCAGGGTCAACTCTTCATTGCGGTGCGCAGGCTTCTCATTGCGGTGGCTTCTCTTGTTGCAGAGCACGGGCTCTAGGTGCGCGGGCTCACATGGGCTTAGTTGCTCTGAGTCATGTGGGATCTTCCTGGACCAGGGCTCAAACCCGTGTCCCCTGCATTGGCAGGCGGATTCTTAACCACTGCACCACAAGGGAAGCCCTGGTGGTCTTTTTAATTACCTCCTAATCACCCTGCTGGTGAGGCAGGGACTCCCACCCAAGGGTGATGGGTGGTTGAATGTAAGACACCCAGCACTGGACAGATGAGGTCAACAGCAGTTTATTATATCGTAGCCTGGGGGAGCAGAACATCACAGGCCACGCAGGGCCAGGGTTGCATTCAGGAAAAGAGTGAACCAGCAGGGGCTGCAGGAGGCAGGCTCTGTGGCATCAAGACAATGAGGTGCCCCTTGGTTCTGATGGGAAGATGTGATTGGCTTGTTTGAGTACTTCTGGGGGCTGGCAGGGAACTGAAATCCCTTCTCAGAGACAAGTAGGAAGGGCACCTGGTCCTCTTGATAAGGAGGGTGGTTTGATTAGAGGACGTTATTCACAGGAGTGGAGTAGGGAGGGAAACTTGCAGTTAGGCCATTTGAAGATGGAATGTTCTAAATTCTAGCATATTATTCAGAAAGAAATGTAGTACATAGTATGTACTTAATATATGTTCCCTTCCCTTGCCATCTTTTTCTCCTGATCTCACCCATAGAGTAGTTTTTCTCTCTTGTTTGAAATTGTATAACACTCGGCAACTTCGTTTTTTTTTTTAATTTATCCAACTACGTTTGTCATATGATTGTGCCCAAGTTATCTACATCTCTAGAAGAAGTTGCTAGAATTGCATATATCTCAGGATTCCCTACACTGCTGAGAAAGTGCCATGTATATAGTAGCTACTCAATACATTTGTCATATTGAACTCCAAAGCAGTCAAGTAATACGACCAAAACAAGAAGTAGCAGAGCCAAATCTCTTGACACCAATCACATCATTTTTCAACTCTGCCAATAGTAGGGAGTGCTTGTATTGGAGATTTGAATACTTGCTATAGAATAAAGGAGGTTATTTTCTTTGGGAGGTCACATTGTCTCTAGCAAAATATTCCAAAAATAAGTATTAATCACTTGAATATGCTTCTCTAGTAGGATATAAGAGAAAAGAAACATGGACAAAATTAAATACTGAATTATGATAGAATATTTTATTGTATCCTGAATTTTTTTTTTTTGAAGAAAAGGGTGGAATTTAATCTTTACTTACAGGACACTGCAAGATATGAAATTCCACATAGAAATAAGAAACTCATTGAGAGGAGAAGCTTCATACAGTATGTACAGTTTGGAACTGTTCAAGTGTAGTTTCTTTGTAAAAACTGCTACAATAAACCATATGTAAAAAGAGTTCTTAGTAGAGAAACAGTAAGACAAATATTTTATCCTGAAAATATTATAATTTGATTAGTTCTTGTATAGCCTCAAGTCATTAACCTTCCCTCTCCATTGTAAAAAAGTATTGCTGTATGCTGCCTCTTCTTAGTTCGATATTCCTTAGTATATCTCCAAAGTTGTCCAGTGTCAGACTGATGCGATGGGAAACACATGGGGCCATCCCCAGAACCTAATTTCGTTGGTCTCTGGTGGAGTCCAGGTGCACATCTACATCTCTAAGATAGACTTCACTGAGATTCAGAGTCATATATCCAAATGCCTCCTGGAGATTTCCACCTCCTGTCCCACAGACACCTACAATACATACAAGACATTTCAACCTCATGTTTCTTCTCCTACGCCTGCCCCTTCTCTATATTCCCAGTCAAGGAAATCACCATCACACCATCCAACCACCCAACCCCCAAGCTACCCAAGCAGAAAACTTTGGAGACATCCTTGGTTTCTCCCTTTTCCTCATCCCACTCCCACCAGAGTCAGTCAGCACCAAGTCTCATGCATTTTCACTCAACATCTCTCAAATTTCCCCAAGTTCTCTGTATACACTGCTAATAGCTTGGTTTATGTTCATCATCCCTTGTATATTTGAAAAATTCTTCTATTCAGTTTATATCTTTGAAATGATCCTCCATTGAACTACTAGAGAGTTCAGGGGAGAAAATTTTTCTGAAAATTCATATCTGAGTGTGTTACTTATTTTGAAAGACTCTCAATGACGGCTCTTTGCCTAAAGAACCAATTATGAGGCCGTCCATATTCACATTTCCCCTCTAATCCTTTCTTTCAGGTTCCCCATCCCGTGCTTCTATACACATCCTAAGCTCCAGTCATGAAGAAATATCTGGAGAGCCTGGGAATCCCTCTGCAGTTCCATATTTTTCATGTTTGCTTCCTCTGGTAAGTATGTCTTCCACCAGACACCACATGAATGGAAAAAAATCTCATGCTTAGAAATCACACAGCTGCCAAAGTTCAAATCTTAGATCTGCTTCTTTTTTTTTTTTTTTTTTTAAAGAAGATGTTGGGGGTAGGAGTTTATTAATTAATTAATTTATTTTTGCTGTGTTGGGTCTTCGTTTCTGTGCGAGGGCTTTCTCTAGTTGTGGCAAGCGGGGGCCACTCTTCATCGCGGTGCACGGACCTCTCACTATCGCAGCCTCTCTTGTTGCGGAGCACAGGCTCCAGATGCGCAGGCTCAGTAGTTGTGGCTCACGGGCCTAGTTGCTCTGCGGCATGTGGGCTCCTCCCGGAGCAGGGCTCAAACCCGTGTCCCCTGCATTAGCAGGCAGATTCTCAACCACTGCGCCACCAGGGAAGCCCTTAGATCTGCTTCTTACTAGTTGCGTATTACTTAACTTCTCTAATCCCCCTTTTACCCTCTTAATATGGGGTAATAAAAGTACCTACAAGAAACATTAACTATAAAAGGAGTAGATAAGTTTTTCCAAGATTGAACAGAACATGGTTTCCCTGAGGTTGTGCTAGGCACAGTTTTTCTTTAAAAATTCCTCTGATAAATACACAAGTATCAAATGAAAAACAGCAACAATACCCTGCTTAGCCTTGGGAAAACATACTTAAGTATTTTATTTTGTTTTTTTTTTTTGGCTGCGTTGGGTCTTTGCCGCCGTGCATGGGCTTTCTCTAGTTGCAGCGAGTGGGGACTACTCTTCATTGTGGTGTACGGGCTTCTCATTGCGGTGGCTTCTCTTGTGTAGCACAGTCTCTAGGTGTGTGGGCTTCAGTAGTTGCAGCATGCAGGCTCAGTAGCTGCGGCACATGGGCCCTAGAGCATGCAGGCTTCAGTAGTTGCGGCATGTGGGCTCATTAGTTGTGATGCGCAGGCTCAGTAGTTGTAGCTCATGGGCTCTAGAGCACAGGCTCAGCAGTTGTAGCTCACGGGCCCAGTTGCTCTGCAGCATGCAGGATCTTCCCAGACCAGGGATCAAACCCGTGTCCCCTGCATTGGCAGGCAGATTCTTAACTACTGCGCCACCAGGGAAGTCCTTAAGAATTTTTTTATTGAAGTATAGTGGATTTACAATATTGTGTTAGTTTCAGGTGATTCGGATATATATGTGTATGTAGATATATATGTATATATATTTCCTTTTTTCAGGCTCTTTTCCATTATAGGTTATTACCAGTTATTGAATATAGTTCCTTACGCTATACAGTAAATCCTTGTTGTTTATCTACTTTATGTATAGTAGTGTGTATCTGTTAATCTCAAACTCCTAATTTATCCCTCCCCCCTTTCCCTTTTGGTAACTTAAGTTTGTTTTCTATGTCTGTGAGTCTCTTTCTGTTTTGTAAATGAGTTCATTTGTATTATTTTTTAGATTCCACATATAAGTGAGATCATATAATATTTGTCTTTCTCTGTCTGACTTACTTCACTTAGTTTGATAATCTCTAGGTTCATCCGTGTTGCTGCAAATGGCAATATTTCATTCCTTTTTATGGCTAACATTTCATTGTGATATATATATATATATATATATATATATCATCTTCTTTATCCATTCATCTGTTGATGGGCACTGACATTGCTTCCATGTCTTGGCTATTGTAAATAGTGCTGCTGTGAACATTGGAGTACACGTATCTTTTCAAAATAGAATTTTCTTCTCTAATTCAACACTCTAATTCAAAAAGATACATGCTTAAGTATTTTTATATCTGAAGAAGGTGGAAGCTGAGAAAAAACAGAAGAGGCTGTAGACAACAAACATAATGACAATACACTGGCAAGCCTTGAACCACAGACACATGCTGACTGTAGGCTGACCACTCTGGTCAGACTCACTGTCCTAACACACCACTACTACAGATATCCTGACAGCATCTGCCACTGCCTGCTGCCATCCCCGTTCAAACATCTTGGCAGTTTCTGCTCTGCTTGATGGAGTGAAGTTGAAGAGGGGGTGCAGGTGGGCAGTGTTGAGGTTACTTGGCATCTTCAGAAAGCCATCCACTATGATAAGTAGGTTTCCCCAAGGTTCAGCTGAGCTGTTTTACTGAAGTACCTGCACCGCATGGACCCCCAGTCAAGGCATACAATGTACTGATTAATAGTGTTGCTTTGTAGTCATGGGTCTGAAGAGTTTTTACCAACTTATCAACATTGCTTTTTGGTAAAAAAGCAAAATTAATGGTTTATTTGTGCCTATTCTTGTTGAGACCCCAAGAAGGCTCTGTCATTGGTTACATAGAAAAAAGATGCCTATGGAATCAGCATAATATAAGAAGCCCAGCCTAGACTCTGTTTGGTCTGCTGGTTCCGAGATATTAAATGCAAATATTGGTCATTCCTAATCGGAGAGGAAAAGTGCAGCTTGGTACAGCCCTGCAGGAGGAGGGCAAATGGGACTTGCTCCCAGCTTCTCCAGACACCCTGGAAGCTTTATTTAGTAAGAGAAGGTTATACAGTGCTGTTTCCAAGTTTGATCAGTGTGTTCATTAATTAATGCATATGAAAGAAATTAAGGTGTCATGCTTTCTAATTTTGTTTAAATTAAAATATACTATCCAAAATTTTATGAATGATTTTAGTATTGATAATTAACAAATATTATTACAATACTAGAATGAGAATAACTGGATAACTTTTAATCCAAACTGGGATGCTAACTAAAAGGAGACAGAGAAATAATAAATATAATATTTGCAGTATTTATTTACTGACTGATCACTCATTATATTGGTGGACATAAGTGATGATTCTATTTACAAACCATTTTCAGGGACTTCTGCTTCCAGCCTCAACAAGTAATAGCAACTAAATTTACTCTCTCACCTTAGGCAATTTTAAAATGATCAAAATATATGAAACAAAAGGTTTCAGACTCTGGACAACAGGCAGTTAGGAGAGGGATCCCTGAGAGAAGGGGAACAAATGAGGTAAGCCCATGATTACCCCAGCTAATTACCCACAAGGAGTTTCCAGGGAAAGGGAATACAAACCAGAGGCTGGCAGATTGCTTAGCTGAAAAGACAGGCCTGAGAATCGGGAGAGGAAATGGAATTTGCAGCACCCCATTTATCAAATAATTCAATTAAACATTTCCGATTGTTTTAACCAAAATGCAAAAGAAAAAAATTGAAAACTTATTTTTTTCAAGTTCAATACCATTATAAAATACTAAAGGAGGTTTATTAGGTCAAGTATCAAAGGTCAACATTTAAAAAATCTAGCTGATGATGGACAGCAAAGAAAAAAGCATGTACTGCTATGCTATGGTAACATTTTTTCTTTTATTCAGTATTAACTTAGTTGCAAAAACTCTGTACTTCAGTTCCTCAGTTATGTGTATATAAAAATATGGGTAAAGTTCAGCAACTATAGGTTTTGATTCATACAATATAGATGCTTATTTAGACACAACTATCAGTTGAGTGTGCATGGCAATTAATTCCAAGTAGCTCTGCTCCATAAATTTCTTAATTTAATGATAGCATTGTTTTTACTATAACCCTGTCCCCCCCAAATATTCTCTTTATATTATCACGTCAAAACGTTTAATTTATTGTTAAACGTTGAACTTTTGATTTAATTTTTGGTATCATTCACGATAGATATTTCACTTTCAACTAAATGAAATTCCGAAAGCATTACATTGGTTCTGTGAGTTTAATTAAAAAATTGAACCATTTAGTATTAATTTACCTAACTTTCTGTTTGAAGCAGCTGATGTCACTGATACAAAACAGGCTTTAAGTGTTTGAAAAGTTCTGATGGGACCAACACATTAATTGCTATTGCTTCACTTTTTCTACATGCTTTTTTAAAAAAAATGGAAATCAGAAATGAGTGAAATTCAAAGACTCATTTGATTTTAATGAAAAGTTGTTCCTAGTCTTCCTAAAATAACTACCCACTTCACATTTCTGCAGCAAATGCTAATTCGTCTTAAGCATATTTCTCAGTGATATCACTATAGCTTCCATGTTGGGATGGTGAACATCTTCGATGTTTTTTTTAGCTCATTGCTATCAAAAGGGTTCATTGCAAAATAAAAGAGACTAACCCAAAATGTAATATTATATTTATTATATTATACATATAATATTACAAATTATGATATTATAAATAAATACTATTATATCCTACATAATAAATGACTAAACCACTGTAGCAGGAGCATTCAGACCGCTTCTACACACTCTGCAGTACAACTGCTCAGACTCCATTTCTCCAGCTTACTTTATGCTGACAATGTAAGAAGCACTTTCAGTCATTATCTCTCATAATACCTACAACAAGCCCATTAGAGGTTATCTAAAGGGCACATCCAGTTCATTGTAGAATGGAGATTTTTATTCAGCTCTAACACCAAAGCCTGTGTTCTTAGCGGTGATTATGTTTCGTTCAAGTGTTATATGTTCTATACATACTATCAAGACTTGCCTGAAATTCTCCTGTTCTGATTGTATACTGCTGCCTAACAAACCACCACAAACTTAGTGGCATGAAACAACTACAATTTTATGTTCATGGATTTTATGAGTCAGAACTTTCTTTTTTTTAAATATACCTTATTTTTCTTAACAAATTTTATTTTATTGTGGTAAGAACATTTAATGGGAGCTTTACCCTTTTAACAAAATTTTAAGTGTGAGATGCATTATTGTTGACTACAGATGCAATGTTGTACAGCAGGTCTCTGAAGCTTATTTATCTTGCTTTACTGAAACTTTGTATCTGTTGATTAATAACTCCCAAATTTCTCCTCCCCACAGTCCTTCACGATCATGATTCCACTCTTTGATTACATGGATGTGACTATATTAGATGCCTCATATAAGCGGAATCACGTTTGTCCTTCGGTGCCTGGTGTATTTCCCTTAGCATAAGGTCCCCAAGGTTCATCCATGTTTACATATATTACAGAGTATTTTGACAGGGCACAGTGCAGATGGCTTGTATCTATTCCATGAAGACTGAGGCCTCCACTAAGAGAGACACAAGTGGTTCAGTCTGGACCATCTGAAGACTTCTTCATTCACACATCTGGTAATTGGGCTGGATGAGCCCAAGGCTGGGTTCGGTGGGAACCAGAAAGCCTGCACGTGGCCTCTCCAAGTGGTTTAGGCTTCTCGCTGCATGGCAGTTAGATTCTGAGAGGAAGTGTAACAAAAAGGAGTGTCTGGAAACACGACAAAAGAAATAGGAGGTGGCTTTCTGGCTTTTTAAGACCAGCCTCAGAAGTCACATAGCTTCACGTCCACCATACTCTGTTGGTCAAAACAGGCACAGACTTGCCCAGATTCAAGGGGAGAGAGCACAGGCCCCATCGCTCAAAGAGAGGAATATCAAAGAATTTAAGGTCATATTTTAAATGACTAAATTGTACTTTTCTCTCCCTCTATCTTTGTCTCTCTCTCTCTGTCTCTCTCTCTCTCTCTCACACACACACACACAAATAGATTTGATTACTCCTTTGTGTTCCCATAGTCCTTCGTACAGACAACTGTCTGATCACCTCTGACCTGTTATAACACTTATTTGTTTACATACAGACTTTCTCTACTAGACTATAAGTTTCTTAAGGAGCAGGTCTCTTTTATCCCCAGAACTTAGCGTAGTACATGGCGCATAGTAGCTGCTCAATCAACATGTGTTGAATGATTGGTTGATGGATCGGTTAAAACAACAGCAACAAAAAACACTTACATCCTCCAGTTACCAATATAGGTTTTGTGCATTAAAATATCAGTTGCTTCGATTCTTCCTCCATTCCAAAAGGATGCCATGAAATCTCTCAGTGAAGACCATATGAACAAATAATCTGCCTTCTTGACTGAAGGTGGAAATCATGCATTAGGCTAGGCATAGTCTTCCAAGAGAAGGTACTGGCATCTCCTTTCTCCTTTCCTTCCTTCCAGGTAAAGAACAACTCAGGCTCCCTCATCTTTCTCCATATACCTTTTGGTTTTGTGACTCAGACGCATGACAGGGACTTAACAAGATTCCCTAATGCCCAGGTGACCTAGATATTTGACCCTGGAAAATGGAGCTCTTCACTCAGCCACACTTGGTCCAATGGCTCCCCTCGGAAAGTATTTAGCAAATCTTCCTGGCTTCTTGTCCTCCTCTTAGCTCTGAGCACCACCTAGAGATCTGAGCTCTGTTCAAAATGTCCTGCTCTCCACTGAATTTTAAGAGTTGATGATTCTATAAGCCGTAAACAGAGAAAAATACAAGACATATTATTGAAATGACAGTCTTTATTCCATATTTTCTATCTTGACATTTTTTTCTGATTTATGAAATGTACTTGTTTTCCAATACTTCAGTACTTCAGATTTTCTGTCCCGCATTAAAAAAAAAGCAGTGTCGAATGTGCAATGGGATATCTTCCTAGATGAAAATTATACACTTGTTTCCTGCCATTCAACTCATCAAGTTGAATTTTCTGGATCAACATAATATAGCTAAATTTAATTTTATTGTTGTTTGGTTGAGTATCTTGTAATACTTTTAACATATAAAATAGATTATTCAGCAAGATTCCTGCTGCCAGAGAAAACATTACTAAGAAGTTCCTCTAGATAAGACTGGCTGGAGGGTAACACCTGGGAGTTAGCTTCCTTAGCTCTGGAACACCCTCAGCCTCACTGATACACTTCTTTCCATAAAGGCTCCCCATGCTGAGGGAAGATGGGTCTAGAAATGTTGTCCCATGGTTAGATGTAAAATTTGCCAAAGTAAAATACTCGACCTTCAACTGAAGTTTGATAGAACCATCTCTTTTCATTCTGACTTCCTCTCTACCATATTCCCTTCCTGCTCAAGATGCTGAAGTGGCTGTGGCATTTTTTAGGTTCAGATAAGCAGAGGTTGAGTTGGAAAGATACCATTTCAACTGCAGTTTGAAAATGAGTTTTGGGATATTTTAGTAGAACAAGTTATAAATGACAGATTCCCAATTTTCTCATATCAGGGGTAACTTCCTTACACATCTCTAAATTTATTCATTAAATAAATGAGAAAATTTTAGATTAATAAAAAATAAAGCAAAGTCCATAAAGATGAGTAGTGAAATCAAGAGGAATTAATCTGTCATTGGAAAGTGAATTGTAACCAAAAATAAATTATACCAAAAGCAATAATTCATTAAGAAAAAGAGATACATTTACAAGAAAAGTAATGAATACACTCTTGGATTACTTGGTAATCCAAATAATGAAGAGGAGCAAATCATAAGAACATGTTGGAAAAATATTTCAAATTCTTCCTCACCTGACATGAAATATTGCTGTCAATGAATGTACATATATGTAAAATCACCTGGAGGGTTTGTTAAAACACAGATTGCTAGGTTCCATCCCAGAGTCTGAATAAGTAGCTCTGGGTGGGGGGAAGGTGTAGAGAATTAGCATTTCTAATTAGCTCCTGGGTGATGCCGATGCTGCTGATTCAGGGGCCACACTTAGAGAACCACTGAGTTTTTTACATCATTTTCTTACATATCTTCTTCCTTTCATCCTTTTGCTTTTATTTTAATAAACTTAGTAGACTGTCCCATAATTTAAAAAGTAATTGATTATAGAGGAGGAGCTTCAATAGTAAGAGTAAGACATGGAGATCACCTTCCTCCCCACAAATACATCAGAAATACATCTACATGTGGCACAGCTCCTACAGAACACCTACTGAACGCTGGCAGAAGACCTCAGACTTCCCAAAAGGCAAGAAACTCCCCACGTACCTGGGTAGGGCAAAAGAAAAAAGAATAAACAGAGACAAAAGAATAAGGACGGGACCTGCACCAGTGGGAGGGAGCTGTGAAGGAGGAAAGGTTTCCACACACTAGGAAGCCCCTTTGTGGGCGGAGACTGCGGGTGGCGGAGTGGGGAAGCTTCAGGGCCACAGAGGAGATCGCAGCAACAGGGGGGCGGAGAGCAAAGTGGAGAGATTTCCGCACAGAGGATCGGTGCCAACCCGCACTCACCAGCCCGAGAGGCTTGTCTGCGCCCCCGCCGGGACGGGGGGGGGCTGGGGGCTGAGGCTCGGGCTTTGGAGGTCGGATCCCAGGGAGAGGACTGGCAGTGTGAAAACAGCCTGAAGGGGTTAGTGCACCACGGCTAGCCGGGAGGGAGTCCGGGAAAAAGTCTGGAGCTGCCGAAGAGGCAAGAGACTTTTTCTTGCCTCTTTGTTTCCTGGTGCGCGAAGAGAGGGGATTAAGAGCGCCGCTTAAAGGAGCTCCAGAGCGTGAGCCGCAGCCATCAGCGCGGACCCCAGAGACGGGCATGAGACGCTAAGGCTGCTGCTGCCGCCACCAAGAAGCCTGTGTGCGATCACAGGTCACTATCCACACCTTCTCTCCCGGGAGCCTGTGCAGCCCGCCACTGCCACGGTCCCATGATCCAGGGACAACTTCCCGGGGAAAACACAAGGCACACCTCAGGCTGCAGCAAAGTCATGTCGGCCGCAGGCTTGCCCTGCGTTCGCACCCCTCCCTCCCCCCGGCCTGAGTGAGCCAGAGCCCCCAAATCAGCTGCTCCTTTAACCCCGTCCTGTTTGAGCAAAGAACAGATGCCCTCAGGTGACCTACATGCAGAGGTGGGGCCAAATCCAAAGCTGAACCCCAGGAGCTGTGCGAACAAAGAAGAGAAAGGGAAATCTCTCCTAGCATTTTTTTCCTTTTTCTCTTTTTATGAGTGTGTATGTGTATGCTTCTGTGTGTGAATTTGCCTGCATAGCTTTGCTTTTACCATTTGTCCTAGGGTTCTGTCTGGCCGTTTTTTTTGGTTTGTTTGTTTGTTTTAGTATACTTTGTAGTGCTTGTTATCATTGGTGGATTTGTTTTTGGTTTGGTTGCTCTCTTCTCTCATTCTTTTTTTTTCCATTACTTTTTAAAATTTTTTCTTAATAATTCTTTTTTATTTTAATAACTTATTTTATTTTATCTTCTTTCTTTCTTTCTTTCTTTTCTCCCTTTTATTCTGGGCCGTGTGGATGACAGGCTCTTGGTGCTCCAACCAGGCGTCAGGGCTGTGCCTCTGAGGTGGGAGAGCCAAGATCAGGACATTGGTCAACAAGAGACCTCCCAGCTCCACCTAATATCAAACAGCAAAAATCTCCCAGAGATCTCCATCTCAACACCAACACCCAGCTCCACTCAATGAGCAGCAAGCTATGGTGCTGGACACCCTATGCCAAACAACTAGCAAGACAGGAACACAGCCACACCCATTGTCAGAGAGGCTGCCTAAAATCATAATAAGGCCACAGACACCCCAAACACACCACAAGACGTGGACTTGCCCACCAGAAAGACAAGATCCAGCCTTATCCACCAGAACACAGGCACTAGTCCCCTCCACCAGGAAGCCTACACAACCCACTGAACCAACCTTAGCCACTGGGGACAGACACCAAAAACAATAGGAACTACGAACCTGCAGCCTGTGAAAAGGAGACCCCAAACACAGTAAGTTAAGCAAAATGAGAAGACAGACAAACACACAGCAGATGAAGGAGCAAGGTAAAAACCCACCAGACCTAACAAATAAAGAGGAAACAGGCAGTCTACCTGAAAAGGAATTCAGAATAAAGATAGTAAAAATGATCCAAAATCTTGGAAATAGAATGGAGAAAATACAAGAAACATTTAACAAGGACCTAGAAGAACTAAAGAGCAAACAAACAGTGATGAACAACACTATAAATGAAATTTAAAATTCTCTAGAAGGAATCAATAGCAGAATAACTGAGGCAGAAGAATGGATAAGTGACCTGGAAGATAAAATAGTGGAAATAACTACTGCAGAGTAGAATAAAGAAAAAAGAATGAAAAGAATTGAGGACAGTCTCAGAGATCTCTGGCACAACAGTAAATGTGCCAACACTTGAATTATAGGGGTCCCAGAAGAAGAAGAGAAAAAGAAGGGGACTGAGAAAATATTTGAAGTGATTATAGTTGACAACTCTCCTAATATGGGAAAGGAAATAATCAAATCCAGGAAGCACAAGAGTCCCATACAGGATAAATCCAAGGAGAAACACGCAAGACACATATTAATCAAAATATCAAAAATTAAATACAAAGAAAAAATATTAAAGGCAGCAAGGGAAAAGCAACAAGTAACATACAAGGGAATCCCCATAAGGTTAACAGCTGATCTTTCAGCAGAAACTCTGCAAGCCAGAAGGGAGTGGCAGGACCTATTTAAAGTGATGAAGGGGAATAACCTACAACCAAGATTACTCTACCCAGCAAGGATCTCATTCAGATTTGATGGAGAAATTAAAACCTTTACAGACAAGCAAAAGCTAAGAGAATTCAACACCACCAAACCAGCTTTACAACAAATGCTAAAGGAACTTCTCTAGGCAGGAAACACAAGAGAAGGAAAAGACCTACAAAAACAAACCCAAAACAATTAAGAAAATGGTAATAGGAACATACATATCGATAATTACCTTAAATGTAAATGGATTAAACGCTCCAACCAAAAGACATAGACTGGTTGAACAGATACAAAAACAAGACCCATATATATGCTGTCTACGAGAGACCCACTTCAGACCTAGGGACACATACAGACTGAAAGTGAGGGGATGGAAAAAGTTATTCCATGCAAATGGAAATAAAAAGTAAGCTGGAGTAGCAATTCTCATATTAGACAAAATAAACTTTGAAACAAAGGCAATTACAAGAGACAAAGAAGGACACTACATAATGATCAAGGGATCAATCCAAGAAGAAGATATAACAATTGTTAAATATTTATGCACCCAACATAGGAGCACCTCAACACATAAAGCAAGTACTAACAGCCATAAAAGGGGAAATCGACAGTAACACATTCTTAGTAGGGGACTTTAACACCCCACTTTCACCAATGGACAGATCATCCAAAATGAAAATAAATAAGGAAACACAAGCTTTAAATGATACACTAAACAAGATGGACTTAATTGATATTTATAGGACATTCCTTCCAAAAACAACAGAATACACTTTCTTCTAAAGTGCTCATGGAACATTCTCCAGGATAGATCATATTTTGGGTCACAGATCAAGCCTTGGTAAATTTAAGAAAATTGAAATCATATCAAGTACCTTTTCCGACCGCAACGCTATGAGACTAGATATCAATTACAGGAAAAAATCTGTAAAAAATACAAACACATGGAGGCTAAACAATGCACTACTTAATAGCCAAAAGATCACTGAAGACATCAAAGAGGAAATCACAAAATACCTAGAAACAAGTGACAATAAAAACACGACAGCCCAAAACCTATGGAATGCAGCAAAAGCAGTTCTAAGAGGGAAGTTTATAGCAATACAATCCTACCTTAAGAAATAAGAAAGAAAATTACAAGACACTGATGAAAAATTAAAGATGAGAGATATACCATGTTCTTGAATTGGAAGAATAAACACTGTGAAAATGACTCTACTACCCAAAGCAATCTACAGATTCAATGCAATCCCTATCAAACTACCACTGGCATTTTTTACAGAACTAGAACAACAAATTTCACAATTTGTATGGAAACACAAAAGACCCCAAATAGCCAAAGCAATCTTGAGAAAGAAAAACGGAGCTGGAGGAATCAGGCTCCCTGACTTCAGACTATACTACAAAGCTACAGTAATCAAGACAGTATGGTACTGGCACAAAAACAGAAATATAGATCATTGGAACAGGATAGAAAGCCCAGAGATAAACCCACTCACATATGGTCACCTTATCTTTGATAAAGGATGCAAGAATATACAGTGGAGAAAAGACAGCCTCTTCAATAAGTGGTGCTGGGAAAACTTGACAGCTACATGTAAAAGAATGAAATTAGAACACTCCCTAATACCATACACAAAAGTAAGCTCAAATGGATTAAAGACCTAAATGTAAGGTCAGACACTATCAAACTCTTAGAGGAAAACATAGGAGGAACACTCTATGACATAAATCACAGCAAGATCCTTTTTGACCCACCTCCTAGAGAAATGGAAATAAAAACAAAGATAAACAAATGCAAATCAAAACTACAATGAGATGTCATCTCACACTCGTCAGAATGGCCATCATCAAAAAATCTACAAACAGTAAATGCTGGAGAGGGTGTGGAGAAAAGGGAACCCTCTTGCACTGTTGGTGGGAATGTAAATTGATACAGCCACTATGGAGAACAATATGGAGGTTCCTTAAAAAACCAAAAATAGAACTAGCATACAACCCATCAATCCCACTACTGGGCATATACCCTGAGAAAACCATAATTTAAAAAGAATCATGTACCACAGTGTTCATTGCAGCCCTATTTACAATAGCCAGGGCATGGAAGCAACCTAAGTGTCCATCAACAGATGAATGGATAAAGAAAATGTGGCACATATATACAATGGAATATTAGTCATAAAAAGAGATGAAATTGAGTTACTCGTAGTAAGGTGGATGGACCTAGAGTGTGTCATACAGCGTAAAGTAAGTCAGAAAGAGAAAAACAAATGTATACTAACACATATATATGGAATCTAAAAAAAAAAAAAAAAGGTCATGAAGAACCTAGTGACAAGATGGACATAAAGACGCAGACCTACTAGAGAATGGACTTGAGGATACGGTGAGGGGGAAGGGTAAGCTGGGACCAAGTGAGAGAGTGGCATAGACATATATACACTACCAAATGCAAAATAGATAGCTAGTGGGAAGCAGCCCCATAGCACAGGGAGATCAGCTCGGTGCTTTGTGACCACCTAGAGGGGTGGGATAGGGAAGATGGAGGGAAGGAGATGCAAGAGGGAAGAGATATGGGGATATATGTATAACTGATTCACTTTGTTATAAAGCAGAAACTAACACACCATTGTAAAGCATTTATACTCCAATAAAGACATTTTAAAAATTGATTATAAGTAAATATTGTGTTATACTAACAGTGATAATATTTTAATTGTTTCTGGTATTTACTCTTGCTTTCTTGTATAGAAATCCTTCTCTTTAGAATAAGTTCACTGCCATATGTTGTCCTATAGCAATTAATGTCTGACCTTAATGGGTGCATAGTTAGATTTTGAAGAATTTAGATGGAAAATTATGCCCATGTTCAACATTTTCAAGAATTAGTATAAAGCCATTTAATTATTATTTTTTTAGTTCAAAAGATAAAGCAAAACCTGAAAGTCACTGCATAATGCAAAAGCTTGTTATTGTCAAAATGGTCATATGACTGAGTGTGAGTACTATGCTTCCTGAGGGGGTAGTTATATTTTATGCAACTGAGGTTTTGGCTAACTGTTCCAGAGAACCCTCGGGAGTGAGTGAATTTAGGGCGTTCAAGACATTTTTACTTAGTTGACAAGGTGATAATTGATTCTAGATTACTTGGCACATGTAACTGTCCCTGGCAAGTTTCTGAGTTCTACCAGATGTTGGGCACAGCTCTTTGAATGCTCAGGGACAGCTTCTCATGAGCTGCGTGTCACTGCACTGCTGCAGGGAAACAAAACCTTCATGTTTCATGTCATCAAAACATGATTCCTTGGGTATCCCTGTCTTATATAATGCAGTTCTTACTCTGATGGGGACAGAAACCAATTCATTGCTGTGCACAGAGGTTGTATGTCATAGATTTAAACTCCAAACTATATTTATGTCCCCCCCAAAGAAAACAAACCCCAAACCGATAATTTAAGCAGATATAAGTGAAAACTCACTTTCTTCCATGGCAGATTAATTTCCTATTTTTCATCTTTAAAGATTACATGTGAAAAGTAACAATGAGGTCATCATTTGCTCTATAAAAGAAAATGAGAACTATGTAGTGACACTTTCGTGTAAAAAAGTAGTCCCATTTGCAACAAAGTACCTTCCTTTGTGGTATTGAATTTGATTATTGCTTTTAAAAAAAAGGACTTTTGGCTTCCCTGGTGGCGCGGTGGTTGAGAGTCCGCCAGCCGACTCAGGGGACACGGGTTTGTGCCCCGGTCTGGGAAGATCCCACATGACGCAGAGCGGCTGGGCCCGTGAGCCATGGCCGCTGAGCCTGCGCGTCCGGAGCCTGTGCTCCGCAATGGGAGAGGCCACAACAGTGAGAGGTCCGCGTACTGCAAAAAAAAAAAAAAAAAAAAAAAGACTTTTTAAAAAAAAAGG
>NW_020174561.1:4576084-4587639 GCF_003031525.2 Neophocaena asiaeorientalis asiaeorientalis
GGGGAAAAAAAAAAAAAAAAAAAAAAAAGGACTTTTAAGAAGCAAGTGAGGGACTTTCCCTTCCGGGAAGGTGAAGTACACATACTGTTTCCTATTCCTCCTGCTAAGTACAACTAAGACCCCTGGACACGATATATAAAACAAACATAAAACTCTGGAAGGCTGGGAGAAGGCAGATCAGATGTGCACCTCAGGATCCAACAAACAATATGGTGATGCATTCCTGGGGGTTTCTTATTTTCTGGTTTTGGGGGTTTGACTCATCTATCCCCAAACACAGAGCTAAAGAAGATGGTTTCTGGAAATGCCAAATAACGCAGATGAAACAAACATACAAAAAACAAACAAAAAGCCTAGAAGCTGGTTCTTGCTAGCCAGAAGACCAGGAAAGGGACATCCTACCAAAAAAAAAAAAAATTGCTGCACAGATCGTTACAGAGACTCCAGGTTGCCTTGTTGCTGGCGTTTCCCCCAGGACCTGAAGAAGCACTGCAAGCTAAAAGCTGATGGCATAGTTTTAACCTTGAAGGGCTCACGCCCACAGCAGACCATGCTTGGGTTGATTTCTCCCTGGATAAGTCGCTGTCTGGGCACGTGACCTATACAGTCACAGGGGTCCAGACCTCATAAGGGCTCTGCACTTGGTTTAATAATCTGTTGTCGCCATCTTGAAATTCTTAAATGATTTTTGAACACAGGAAACTGCCACTGAGCACCACAAATTATGTAGCTGGTCCTGATTGTGGATCCTACAGTGGTATTTGTTTGTCTGACATTCCTCTGTCAGAAAAGTGAGAGTAAATGTTTATCACAGAAAGCCTTATCATATTTCATGATCATCAACTTTTTAAGCCTGCAATGCAAATTATATTTATACTGTCATTACTGTAATGTTCTAAGATAAATATGAATATGACTGTAGCCAGCCATGCATTATGAAAGGTCCCAACCAAAGGGCACAAATCCAATTCACTCAATTTAGTACTTAAATGATGTGAACATGGAGAGGATTGTCAGTCAGGGAACATTTATCCTGAATCCTCCACATTCTCCACTGTTTCCTCTTGTGCTTTCCATCATGATGCAGTCCCTCCAGTTTCAAATATTTTCTCATGATAAAGTATTATATATCATTTTTACCTTACAATAAAATTTTACCGATTAGTAAATAATTCTGAAATGTTTTTATTTTTTTAACTCACTTCTAATTTTGGAATGCAACATCTTCCCCAGTAAAGAAATTATAAACATCAGATTTTAAAGTGATGAAACACTTTGCTAAGGTCTCTGAAATTTTGCTAAGAGGTAAGGTCTAGACCTACTATTAAATGATATATTTACAAAATGGCAGAACTTTTCCAAAGAGTTATTTGCCCTGATTGCTTTAAATTAAACATTTCATAAACTATAATAGGAAGCTGAATTCATATGTTATAATATAGTTTGACTTAAACAAATAGAAAAGTTATTCTGATTTCCAAATGTATACTTCTTTTTGTTTCTTTTAGAAGTTTGTTTATTTTTTGTTTGTTTGTTTTTATAAACCATGATTATTGTAATGGTTTAGACTGAGATAAACAGTTGGATTATAAATCTCTGTCTCTAATGGATTGCCTTACCCAATTCACAAATCATTTTATTCCACTCACAGGTGCCTATAAAATGGGGAGGGGGGAATGTCTAAATTTACAATATAGCTGTTGTCATAATGTCCCTATCTGATCAAATTTTAACCAGAAAAAAAGTTATATTTGTGTTAAAATAATAAACCATCAATCAATGCCTTCATGCATGAGCTAGCACTTCCCCTCAGCGACATATTTGGGGAGATGGAACAAATGCAGGCTCTCTGATGCTCAGACAATTCCCTGCTGTTCCAACAGCTCCGGGTCACTCATACCTTAACCCTGGTTTATGACAGATAGAGCTTACCTAAGAAGGAACTGAAGGCATTTTATACTTCTATATATCTTTGTCTTAGGTAAATTTACATATTGTCTTTCAATAGCTCTTTGAGAAAAGGAGTTTGTGATATTAGAAACCAAAACACTAAATATTTTTGCTTTCAGCACCTCTTCTCAGACCCTTATGTTTTTCAACCCTTTTGAAGCCAACTTCATCTTCCTTTTTAACGTGCCTATGCTCTAATAGAAATATTATTTACACATATTAAGTGCCTGTTTTCTAAAAGAAAACATCCTGTCTTTTTCTTCCATATGAAAGCATTGCATTAACATACATACACTATTGATACTATGTATAAAATAGATAACTAATGAGAACCTACTATATAGTACAGGGAACTTTACTCAATGTTCTGTGGTGACATAAATGGGAAGAAAATCCAAAAAAGAGGAGATACATGTATACATAAAGCTGATTCACTTTGCTGTACAGTAGGAACTAACACAACATTGTAAAGCAGCTATACTCCAATAAAAATTAATTTAAAAAAAGAAAGCATTACAATATGATAGTCCTAAAGAGATAAATAAAATAATTCCTTCCTAGTTTCCATGTTACAACATGCATTCCTGTTCGGTTTTTATCTCAGATATGTATTCTAGCCTTCCATTAACATCAGTGGGATATGTATGCAAAATGTATTTGAAGAGAAAATTGTACCAGAGGTTGATAAATATTTCAAGGATAAACATACAATAGATATGTTCAGTGAGTTCTATATCTTCACTATTCAAATGATGTTAAATATACATCAAAATTATTGACTTTTCTTGGTGCCTCAGATGCTTGCTAGTGTTTAAGTAGAGGTTACACTAGTCTCCTTTCTGCAGAGTTAAGGACTCCAGGATGTACAAAGCAAATGGGTCAGATATTGATGTTATTGCTCATATGTTTCACTAGATGGCGCCATGAGCATCTAAAATAGCAGAGTACCCCACACCAGCGTCCTGAAATACTCCTTTATTTCAGCATTTCCTTAAATTGTAGAATATTCCATTTCTGAAAAAAAAATGTAATTACTCTTGCACATTTTATATTCCTATGTATACCTAAACACATGCTTTTCTATCAGTGTTTCAAAAAATTACAAAATTCTGTTGGAAACTGTACATTTTTTTACCTATTTAAATATTGCCATTTTTTTCAAGACTGGTTTTTCTTTTTTGCTTATGAACCACTTATGATGATTACTCTACTTGGTAACATTCTGACAAGCTGCTAAGGCTTCGCTTGTAGTACCATAACAGCTTATTTTTTCAGAGTGTATACATGTCTACAAGAAAATTAGTGGCTGATGAAAGGTAAAGAGCCTTATCTAAAGTCAGATCAACAAGCGAATGGTCACATGAACCCAGCCTACATAATCAGGAATCATTATATTATAGTTTCTCTGACTCAAAGACTTATTGCATGAAGCAAGCAGTGAAGTGGGTTGGAAAATTATGCCTCAAACAAATAGAGTAGAATCCTTCCCTTTGCTGATGCTAGAAAACAGTTTCTAATTTCCAGACTGCTGACCCTCCATTAAACAGTCGAAGCTTGTCGGTATATAATTTCCACTAGTCTTTAGGAGAGTTTCTTTTCTGCTCGTTTATTAGTTAATTACAGTATCCATGTTATGGAGACAGTGAGTATGAAGGACTAGATGTTCGCAGGGCTGGCTTGGGTTCTTTTGGGTACAGGTAGAAAGAGCGACTGAAAAGTGGAAACAGGAGGAGAAAACGCAGAGACAGACCTGTACAATCAAGCCCAGAAGGGTGTTCAAGACAATAAGAAACTTCACAGTCACTTGAGGATGGCAGTTAGATCAGAGGATCTCGCATAGTTGGCCCCAGGGCTTTTTGCAATGCCTTGAACCCAAATTCTTTGGACACAAGGATACTCTTATTTGTTAGCACCTACTGCTGTTTTGCACAGAACTTTCCTGGAAGGAGACACTTTCTGATCAAATAGATCAAGTAACTAAAATCTTATTTTAGTTATCAACCCAAGATATTGGTTTTGATTTAACTGCTTATCTAGTCCTACATTTACTTAATAATCTGAGTGGTTTGTGCAAAGACTATTCAAAGCACTGAAAACTATTTTTTTTAAATAGGTTTTATGCATTGAGTTTGACTTCTGGAAAAAAATCTGCCATTTTGGAACAAGAAAGCAAATGAGCGGACATCTTTTGTACTATTTAATAGATCTCAACAATCTGTACCACATAGGTGAAACCACACACCTCAGATGGGACTCGAACCCACAATCTTCCAGTGAAAACACACAGCTCGTCTCAGGACTTAATGAAGCTCAGATTCTTCCCGTGTCGGCGCAGAAGGAGTTCGGAGAGAGGCAAAGTGATAGGTAAGAAGTAGATTTATTTATAGCCTTTGTTAAGAGGTTGCCAAAAAATGGAGCACAAGAGGACTCTTATTCCCAGGTCTTGGGCAAGTTCCTGGGATGGGCCACCAATTGAGGGTCCTTGGCTCTGCACAGAAGAGAATTCAAGAAGGAGCCATAGTAAAGTGAAAGCAGAGCTACACACTCGTGGTTTTCTCAGAAGGCAAGGGTGGCTCCAGGGTGCAGGGGTGATTCGTTTTTATGAGCTGGGTAATTTCACATGCTAAGTGGGAGTGGGAGGATTATTCCAGCTATTCTGGGGAAGGGATTTCCAGGAATTGGGCCACCACCCCACTTTTTGGCGTTTTATGGTTGACCTTGAACTGTCATGGCGCCTGTGGGGATGTTGTTTAGCATGCTAACGTTGACAATGAGTGTATAATGAAGCTCAGGGTCTACTGGAAGTCGAATCTTCTGCCATCTTGGGCCTAGTTCTAACTAGTTTATGTCTATGTCATTCTTTTAAATGTTGTGCCCTGCCCCCTTCTCTCCTGTCTCATTGGTAGAAAGCACATATATGTGTTTGTCTTAAGGAGTGAGTCCTAAATGTATAGGTTGTTTACTAATTTCTGAAGATTTAACTCTGAAGTCATATCAGATATTGAGAAAGCATGAATCTCAATGTTACTAGGTATGTGATTCTGGGTGGGATATTAACACCTCTGACCTCAGTTCCTTGCCCCTAAAATGAGGATACTGACCTTACAGAGATCGTTAAAAGGATTAAGTGAATTTAGATGTCTAGCCCAGGTCAGCACTTAGTAGATGTTCAGCGGATAAGATTACCTCCCTTCTCCCAACTCCCCTTCTCAGTCAGAGTGATGGCGTGTTACCTAAAATGGGCAGGCAAGCACTAAATCGGTATTTTAAAACAATGCAACAGTTTTTATTTTCTCCGTGGGTAGATTCACTGTAACTGAGCAATGTAAATTTCTTAGTAAACTTATAATTGCCTGCTTTCCATATCTCTAAGGTAGAAATTACACAAACAGTATCAGTATCTCTCTTAGCCTTATCTGATGGTTCTATAAACTGATAGCTTTTGCTTCCATTTTTTTTACTTGTCTGTAAAGTGAAAAGGAAAGAGAATGCAGCCACCACTGTTACCCCCTCCGCAGCCACACAGGGAGTTCTCCCGGATACGGTGCACAGGACAAAATGAACCCGACAATTAAGGAGATTTTGTCTCTGTGTCCGGCTAGTTTCAGGAGGACCAACAGTTATAACCTTAGGTAACTGCTCCTAAAACAAAGAACAGGATGTTGGCTAGAGGCAAAAGGAGAAGGGTTTATGTCTGGTTTTATCAGCAGTTTCAAACAAAAGGGGAAAGATCTGTGTTTGGCTTTGTCACAGGTACCTGCGAGTTTTACGGTCGTCATTAGAGAGAGTGGACAGCAAGCCTCATCTAAGTCAGATGCGGGAGGGTGGCTGTTTTTGGTAATCTGTTTTTCAGAACATAAAATGGTGAGGGATTTCCGAAGACGAAGACTTGGAAAGATTTCTCAACCATCGTTATTTACTAGAAGCACAAGGCTCATATAAAGTTCAACACTGCCAGGCCCCGCTCCCTTTTTGTTCAAGACAAATGAATTGCATTCACTGCTGAGCAGCTCAGAGGTGACCATAGTCACCTGAGCGAGGTGAACCAGGGTCTAAGAAATACTCTTGTGGGGACTCTTGCTGGAGTTGTACCTGCAAAATTAATTGAAACATCTATTGAAAAGCAGTGGCACAGGTCAGCTGTTTTATAGCGTTTGGGAGATCAGTCATCTGAAAAGAGGAATGTCTTAAATGAAAATAAAAATACAAATAGAAAAGTTTAGGTTAAAGTGAAAAGACAGGAGTTAAACCCTGAGAATGTTCGGTCCAGTGAATTCCAAGAGTTGGTGGATGCAAGTCTTTCCATTATGCAGCACTGCTCATTGAAGTTAAGACATCAGTGCTCTTGGTGGTGTTGTCCAGTCTTGGTTACTTCTTGTATAAGGACATGCATGGCCCAAGCATTTCACCAACCTTCCTTAGTGGCCCAGTGACTTGTCCAGGAAGAAATCCAGCCCATGCATGGTCTTCTGTGGTGGTAAGCCCTGCGAGGTTGATATCATGTCAACAGGCTTTAGCTCAAAATGCTTCTTCAGATCCTGGATAAAAGGCCAGCAATAAGGCAAGCTAGAGTCTCCATAAGGATCTGTGCAGTCAGATTTCTGTGGTCAGTGATGCCAAGTGAGGAGGGAGGGAGAAAAGTTGGAAACATTAGTTGAAGGGCTGTAGCCAGATAGTGAAGGAAACAAGAAGAATTTCAAGTTTGGTAAGGGCTGACAATTTATGCAAGTTTAACCGTGTCCAGTCCAACTTACAGGAAGGCAACAGAACTAGTTTTTCCAGAGTTGGGAAGGATCTCAAATGAATCTTAATCAAACAAGACAGAGGTTGCATATCCTTTAGTTACCTGCAATTTACAAAGAGGTACAAAACAGTTCAAAGACAATGAACATTTTGCTGTGACATAATCTTCATCCATCCTAATCGAGCCTCCACATTGGAAGACCCACCTTAAATCAAACTTCAGCCTCTTAATTAACATCAGACCTTGACTTTGCCTTTTGGAGACATAGACAAAGCTCTGTCAAAGTGGTGAGCCACAATAAACTCAGCTTTGCCTTGTTAACAAGTTGTATTAATGGTATGTTTGGAGGGATGGCATTTGACAACTGAGTACCAAACACTGTTGGGTTGGGGAGTTGGGTGGCTTTTGGGTACCAACAGTGAAAGGAAGCCAGAATATAAGACTGCGTCAGGTGTTCGACTGAAACTTCTTCCAGGTCTTGTGTCTTAATGAATCTTAGAGTTAACAAATTTGAGGCAATACCCAGCCTGAGAAACAGATGAGATTTGACATTTGTATAAGAAACAAAGTTTACTGAAATCTTCAAAGCAGTTGATTTGGTTTAGTTAACTTTGTTTCATGCAATGCCATCCTCTATTAAACATGCTTTGTGAACCTTTTCTATCATGATTATGAAAAGGAAATCTCCAATCTGGGACTAATCACAATGTCTGAACAAATAAAATTCTGATTTTAAATTTAGTAGCCATTTGTGTTGCATTTAACTATGTTTAAAATTAACATAACTTCTCACTAATGTTATTTATCACCACCACCACCACTACAAAAATTCAGGAGAGTAGTAACTAAATAAAATTTTTAAAATATATGTTTTCTGACTCTTTAAGGTTATAGGAGGTGTTTAAAAAATTAGAATGTGTAAATATGAATACTCCCTGATTTATGCATCTAGTAAATTCTTTAATTAAGAATTATTATTAAATTATTCCAAATTTTGTTTGAAAGGATTTAGTTATTAAAAGGGAAGTTTTATTACTTGTGTGAATAGACCTGTGAGAATAAATGTTAAACAGACAAGGGCAAAGATGAAACTCTAGTATATTGTCATTGGATTTCTGGGTGCCACACTTCATATTCTGGGTTTCTTGGGTTCATGTGTATAAAATGATAGTATCTTTACATTATAATTGGAGATTTCCACCCAGTTCAGAGCTGATCTCTTCACAGCTTATGTGCTCTTTAGTTAGCTTCATCTAACAGCTTCAGTCAAAACTCAGTTTGCATAGAAAATATGCGTGACACAGAGGGAAGAAAAAGAAATTTTTAAAAAATGAGAAAAGGGATAAAAAATTAGAGATACCACCATGTTGCTCTGAAACAAAGATTTTTTCCAAACATATTATAAATGAGAACTACAATTAGTCCTTCCCTGGTATAATGGCAAGCGAGGAAAATCTTTAGCCATTATCTCTTTTGTTTGCAATGTCTTGTCAATATTGTAAAACACACACACACACACGCTAAAATAATTTTTTAAAATACAGGTACAATAAACATAACCAGAAACTACAACTTGTTTTCTGTGATGGTGGACAGCTATAAACAGGAGTGTATTCCAAGAAGCTAATTCCCCTCCCCCCTCCTCAGGCTTTAATTTTTGAACTGGTGACTGTTTCTGGGCAGATGGATTAACAATTCACTTTGGGTTTAAAGTCTTTAGTGAGACACAAGTGTGATTGAGCTAATAGGAATTACTGATTAACATTTATGAGAGTCAACTTAGCATTACGCTCGTCTGTAAATGTCAGACAAGTTCCTCATTGGGATTTCATGAGTACAATCAATACCACTAAAGGAAGTTAAACAAATTTGGTTGGTAGTTGTTTAAAAACATACTTCAAAGGTACTTGTTATTAGAACTGGCAACACTTCTGGGAAATAATTTTTGCAACATACTTCAAGGAGGTTATTCTACTGTGGCACCCTTGCTCACTCCATTTGCACTGGAGGTGTATTTTCTTACTTTCTGACTCTTTTATTTACCTGGATATAATTTATACCTATATGTGCATGCATAGCCATTCGTTCAGAAAATATTCTTGAGTTTCTCCTATGCTGCTGACACTCTGTTGGGTGCTGGAGACTTAGAGTTAATGCCAGAGACTTGTTTCTGCCCTCACAGAAACTTCTAGTCTGGAGAAGGACACAATTACAATACACTGTGGTGAAATGTGATAAAATGGGGAAAGTCCAGTGTGATTTGGGAGCCTCCAGCAGGGGCACCAAACAACTTTGAGAATGGAGAAAGAAGTCAGAAACAATTCCTGAAAAAGGTAGCAAATAAGGTGAAATGGTATGTTAGGAATAAGCCATGTTAAGGTGGGCAGAAAGGATGGTCACCAGCAAAGATTTTCATATGCCCTATAAGGGTGTGACTGATGTCAATCGAACCTAGATTATGAGCACTTTCAGAGCAAGAACTCTGCCTTATTTATTTATGTAACCTTGCTGTTTAGTTCCGGGATTGGTATTTAATACTTGCACCATAAATGTTCGATCAAAGAAATAAAGGGAAAGGTGCAGAGAGTTGTAATGTGTCCAGGAAGTAGGCCCAATCTGCTAGAAGAGATTTCCTCATACCCCTGTACAAGTGATCCTAGTAGATTAAGTAAGGTATGAAAGATAATTTCATCAGAGCCCAGATGTCAACAAAACAGGCAAAGAGACCTCTCAAGGGTCATGGCTTCTCTTTGAACAGGTGTAAATCATGACAGGTGAGAGCTGTTTCTTATAGTAACATGGGACACAGGGCAAGAGTAGATCAAGATGAGCGTTAGACGTAAGTGTGTGAATCAAAGAGAAGTGAGGACGAGATGGAAGGAAGGCATGAGAGCAGGAAAGAGTAAAAAAACAGTATGTTAAAAAAAAAACTATAAAAAGAAAATGCAAAAGTCTTCGAGTAAGAAGTTAAAGGAAAACTGGGAATGAAGGGAAAAACAAGTGAAGAAAGAAGAAAATACAAAGCAGCAGGAAATAACGTTTAAATATCCATTCCAACTCAAACTCATGAGAATGACTACAAAGAGAAATAACTCCCAGACTTTTTGGGCTATATTATCAAGAACCTAAAGTCAGTGGACTAGAAAAATATATACTCCTTTCATTATGATAGGAACCAAGGATTTCTACATTATTGAATCAAATGTTTGTCAGACAAATAGATGTTGATAATTTTTGGAGACTATTGCCCAACTTTTTCTCCTTCAAAAAGGATTTTTTTTCTAACATATATTTATGGCATTTGTTTAACCACAAGGAAACAGTCAAATTATTTTGTTTATAACCTCAAACCCAAAAGCTTGTTCTGAACAGAAATATGAACCAGAAAAAAATTACATGGTAAATCAAACCCTCATTTTGGGGCTGGCAGACTGTGCAAAGTGGTTTACAATTTGTTCTTTGCAGTGTAAATGAAAACCCCAAGATACTGGCAGACGAGGAAAACATTTTTTTCTTTTAAAATTATCTTTTAGTATACATGAGAGGCAGACTTCACAAACAGAAATTTCCCATTTTATAAAAATTTAAAAGAAAAAGGGCCCTTGAGAAAGTGGTAATTTTTTAATATAAAAATATATTATTTGAGAGAAATGCAAATTAAAACTACACTGAGATACTATTTCTCACCCATCAGATGGGCAAAGTACAAGAGTTTGAAACCCCGCTCCATTAGTGGAGCTACAGGGAAACAGTTCCCCCAATTTTGAGCTGGTGGAACTGTAGAAAATCACAACCACTATGGAGGGAAATTTGACAATATCTAATAAAAGTGCATATGCATTTACCTTTTGACCCAACCAACTCCACTTCCAGGAAACTGCTCCAAAAGTACACTCCAAAACATGAAAATACATATGCATAAGATATTCATTGTCATTTTACTATAATAGCTAAAGAATGGAAATAACCCAGATGTCTGACTGCAAGACTGGTTGAATAAACTATGGTACATCCACACAATAGAGTATTATGAATCTATAAAAAATAAGAATTAAAATATGTTAAAATACGATTTTCCATATAGTATGGAGTTATATCTAATATTATTGAATTAAAATAGTCAAATAAAGGCAAAGGATGCATAGTATTCTCTTTAGCTTAAAAGGGGGATATGAGAATTTTTCTACATTTTCTTATATTTTAGACAATAGAAAGATTATATATATATATATATATTTAATTATCTATAAGGTAAGAAAGGAAATAAATGGGAAATATAGGAATAGAAATTGCACTTCTTAGTATGGATGGTATTTTATAGAAACTGCATTTCTTAGTAAAATAATACAATATTTTGTAGATTTGACTTTGAAACCATTTAAATATTTTATTTAGTTATAAAACAAACATCTTTAACCCCTAAATATTTAAAGCAAAGTGAAACAAATGAAACTGTGAATCTGTTGGTGGCATCGCCACACCAAGTGCAGTTAAAACACAGTAATTTAACTGTACATCTGTAGTGGTATGTATCCAAAAAATAAAAAAGGCCTGCAAAAGAATATTAAGTTATGGTTAGGAAACATCCTACTTATCATAGTAGCATTTTGAAATTGTAATTTTGAGGTTGTACTTTAGCATTTTGTGTTGTAATTTTGAGACTAATATGTGTATTGTGGGACAAAAGAAATACTTTAATTAACAGGGATTTTCACCAAAAGAGAAAAGAGATACTTATATAATACTATGAAAGTTAAGTTAAAAAGTCTCTAGTCCTGAATTTGATTGGAAGTATCGAGAGTCAATATAAGCCACAATGTATTTATTTATAAAGGTTAAAAAGATTAAATTCAAGTTATAC